>NC_061109.1:70658920-70668920 GCF_015104395.2 Macrobrachium nipponense
CAGTATTGCACTATCACTTATCAACAAACACTTTGGCAGAAGCCATCCTGGCTCTGCCTCCTCTCCGTAATAGTCTCCCGTTCTTGGTAACACTACATTTCATTATGTTGGGGGAAAAGGCTCGCACGTACGAATTCACAAACAATGTTCACGCCCACAAACTGCTTGATTCCAATTTCAAAGTCACCTCTACATCAAGCTCTCATAGCGACAGGACGAGGCACGGATTTGCTAAGACAGCAATTTTGATCACACCACCTCAAAAAGACATGTCAGCATTCCAAAACTCGTCACTCGAACACTCTGTCTCCAGGGAAGTTAAATGATGATTCTCCACATTCTAAGAAATGTCATAGCATATCACATCATATATTATTTAAAATATATCATAGCAAATCCCCCTTTTTATGTAACAGATTGCTCGGCCACCTCTCTGCTAGCACCAGCCTAGCCACAGCTCACATAAAACAGCTTATACATATAAAAAAAACACGCACACATTGGCTGGCTCATAAAACATTATGATAACTGCACGTCTCTGGCAGTACAACGTCAATCACACATTATCTCCAACAACCTGCATATGGGCTATAATAACAACTGATTGTAGAAAAACATTTCTTCATCTTGAACTTTCTCACACTCCCGTGTATGTGATTGGTCTGCAGCTGTACAGACACGTGCATGAGGGCAAACATCAGCAATATCTCTGCAATCGCTGAAAGGCATCTTGCTAGCGTTGGGAACGATGTTTATGGTGTTGCAATATGTCAGTCATGTCATCGGTCAATTAAAGAAAAATTAACCCCAGACATACTTCAGTCAAGTAATGACCTAAAAAAATTCTAAGAAACAGCAACTGAACCTCTTCCAACTAACTCCATCAATATGACCACTGAACTAATTTCTAACTTCAACTCGTGAAGGAACTCCATAGGATCGCTAAATCATTAGTCATTATCATAACCCCGTAAAGAAAATATTAAATTCTCCAACCCAATTCTCCAATAATATAAAAAAAACTCACCAAATTCACACATTAGCACACACACTCCAGAACTCACAGAACCTCCACAGACTTCTGTCATCACATTTCAAGCTCACAAATTCTCATAAAAAAAAAAAGCTTAACAAACCCAGCCCAAGTTATCACTGAAAATGTTCTCTCTAGCTCTGATATTTCAGTAACCCACAAAATCAGTAAGAACCCTTTACTGCTTACATGATTAATCTCCATGAAACATCATGCCAAACACCCATTTCATCTAATTCACGTACCCAACAAATCATATCTCCCGTCCAAAATGGAAATGCTATTTAAAGCTTAACCCCAATTACGACAAATCTCGTAGGAAAAGAAAAAAAAGAACAAAAATAAAAATAATAAGTGAACTTTCCCCCATCACAAAGCACATAACATACATATTATACATAATCCGGCATCCCCCTCATGAATGCCAAAATCAGCATCTCTCAGAATAGTGCAAAACTCTGAGTAATCAACACTGAAGGAAAAGAGAGTCAGCAACCGGACTCATCAAGGAATTATCAGCAAAATTTCACTTGTGAACACGCCAGGTGCTCGAACTGCAGTATAGAAATGTCTAGTCAGACTTGCAACTTCAGAAACCCATGATTCTCCAAATATTTATACTAACACCAGTATTCTCCAAAAAGCCCCAAAAATGGTCTTCAAAGACATAACTCCCAAATGATACTACTCCAAGTATATAAAACAAATTATCACCTATTTTGGATATAAACTACGGTAAACTTGCCACAATTCCACAATTATGCCGCCAAAAATAACCCACTGGTGAATATAAAAATGCAACATCTCCATAGGGACTCATAAAACTGCATCAAAGTAATGCCACTCGCCTCCAATTAGTCACGAAACCAAAAGAACTCCAGTCACCCCTCCCTTTTGGCTCGTAAAACCCCAGGGAAAAAAATCATAACCACAGAAAAAAAAAGTATCACCACCAAAAAATTAGTGCCATCCACATATTACCATGTTAATAATAATACCACCCAGGCAATATAAAATAACCCTTCCCTCATTACACCAATAACCCCATGTGGAATAAAAACAAGTCTCCCAAAAAATATTATATCTTCAAGCAGAGTCGTCAAAAAAAATGAAACTGTCCCTGAAAAATGTACTCAAAGCATCTAGCTGATACACTCGAAAATATTACCCCATATCTCCTCTGAGAAGTGTTTCTATTTGCAACAAAAATGGCTGCAAAAATAATTGAACTAAACATAGCTCTCACCACCATAGGCCTAAACTATGGACTATTTCAAAAAAAAAAAAAAAAAAAAAAATCATATGGCCAAAATCTTATATCTTCAATTACATCTCCAGTAAAATAACCCTGAAAGGCCATCTAAGGAGCTCAATGTTACAGTCAAAAACTATAAACTCTCTGTTTAGCATAACTGCTGAGAAGGGCAAAAACTCGGCAAATAAAATTGTTCAGAAAATTCTAGAAAAAATCACCATTGTGCCATAACTCATTATAACAAAACTCCAAATTCAAAAGTGTCTAAGCAAAGGACTTTCCCATATTCACCTCGGCACAGGCCACTAGAAACTTAACCAAGTTTTCCTTTATCTGGCAAAAAAAGTTGCAATAAACACAATTGTGCGAGAGGCCAACAATTTCTGGAACACAAACATCCAGAAAAGAAAGTAGTGCCATTATGTAAAAGTGCAAAAATACAAAAAATTCTCCCCTAAATCTCTCTGCAGCATCAAACAGCTGAAATTATAAACATTCCTGAACAATGACTCCAAGTCACGAACTGAGATATTAAAAAATTTACACAAACTGTCCTGAGAGAAAAATAAATTCAAACTCGCCCATGATAAAAAAAAACTTGTGTCAGCAATGGCTAACGTCCAAAAAAGGGAAAAGAAAAATCAATGGCACTGTTAACTGTTCCCGTGACACCTGTAACATCTGTGACTCATGTAGACTTCAAGCAACTGTCTGCTGAACTCATAAAAAAAAATGTGTCGTTAGTACCTCCCATATCCACTAAACATCACCACCCTTGATATTCATTACAACAACCATGTTAGTATCAGACAATAACACCAATATCAGAACTCTCCAGTATCACCAAAATTCACCAGAATTGTTATCACCAAATGCACCAAAATTCACCAGAAATTGATATCACCAACAATAAATCATTGTCACCACTCCCAAAAATTAGTACCACCGTGAACTCTGACAGAATCCCCATAAATATCTCCAGTAATAATAATAATCCTCCATAGTAATTCTCCATAAAATAATTCTCTATGTGATAATTCTCCATAAAATAGCTCCCTGTGATAATTCTCCATAGTAATTCTCCGTAAATATCTCCATAAAATATCTCCCATATCACCAGTAAGGCTTTAATATTGCCATTCCACCTGTATTCATTACCATTGCCACACCCCCATAACTCCAATATCACCACTATTCACCACCAATCACCACCATTTGACATCACCAGTCCTCCTCACTTTAAAATAATCTCCATATCCCAAACAAATCTCCATTAAAAAGTAATCTCTGTATCCCTAGTTATAATTATGCCCTCTTACATTGCGTAAAACCATTCTCCAAAGCGTAAAAAAACTTGCGTTACATTCATACGCATTTCATTTCATTTCCTCTTCACGCAGAAGACAGAAAAAAAATCATCCTAAAAGAAACCCTACAGGCATATCATATCATCCCTCGTGGCTATCAGCTGATTTCATGGCTTTGAACTTACCTACTCAAGGCCAAAGTCGCCCCCTTCCCCTGGCACAAAGAAAAAAAAAGAAAAGTTCAAACCCCCGTTGGCACAACCCCATGGAAGGATCCCATTAAGCTCTCTTAGGTGCTACCCCTTGGTCGCTCAGCAAAAATTGCGCCGAGTGCGTATACATGAGAGACCACTGTCTCCGAGGGCCAAGAAAATGCTATCCAAGCATCCCCAAGAACCAAATTGTATGTATGAAAAACCTTCATATGCATACACATGTGTCAAAACCAAGACGAATGCGTCTCCTTTAACATGTGCCAAGATAAAAACATAACACGATCTACTCCTATGGGGAAAAAAGGTAATCTGAACTGATTCTCTAACTCAAAAAATAAACAAAGGCAAAAAACAATAATATCACACTCACGGCTTCAATGAGAGAATACCCGACCACCAAACTGAGGGCACTTCTGCACAAGCACGCGAATACACACATGCTTACGTGTGTAGGAACAATTCGATACTCAAGCGAGAAAGACACTTTGGCAACCGCGCACTCACAAAGCCCAACTGAGTGCCACAGAGCTTGCAATGTCTCACGACGGATGAATATGCTGACCCTAGTCAAAAATTTTTCTCCCAGTACCACAACCATGGCTGAATAATTCTTAACCCCCATCACTTATCAATTGAAATCTAACACATTCCCACAACCAGACTCTCTGAAAACAGCCTCTTATAGTTGCTATTAATCTCACAAAAGGCTCAACATGGTCCAGAAAACTATCTGCCACCCCTATAACGAGATGGTCAATCTCGTTATCATATTTTCAAAGGTAGCGGTGGACCAAGAGCGGCCAAAGGTAATTGGCAACAGATTCTCTCTCTCTCTCTTTCTGTCTCTCTCTCTCTCTCTCTCTCTCTCTCTCGATCGATCGATCGATATACCTCCCCTCCATTATCTAAGGTCATCAAATCCGATTTGTGAACTACAAAAATATGCATTTATTTAAAAGCAAATTATTAACTGAATAACTCAGATTCTTAACAGAATGATTAAATGAAATGTTAAACTCAGTAGCCCAAATAACTTAGATAACCCCCGGTAATCAATCAAACACTAACATTAGTTTAGCCATAACACTAGGCACAGTTAACATAGTAATTAAGTCAGTATACCATTTCTCGAGATCAATTCCACTCTTCTCCAAAACAACTCCCCTTTACCAGAATCGCCTGTTAGAAGACAGGAGAACACTCCGGTAAGCATAAGAGCATAATCAAAGATCATATGAAACAGAGCATCTCTGAAATAAATATTCAAATACAATCCAGCCCCACTTTGGCCAAAATAAAGAAAAGGCTTACCCATTCAGCACAGTATTGCACTATCACTTATCAACAAACACTTTGGCAGAAGCCATCCTGGCTCTGCCTCCTCTCCGTAATAGTCTCCCGTTCTTGGTAACACTACATTTCATTATGTAGTGGGAAAAGGCTCGCATGTACGAATTCACACACAATGTTCACTCCCACAAACTGCTTGAGTCAATTTCAAAGTCACCTCTACATCAAGCTCTCATAGCGACAGGACGAGGCCACTGATTTTGCTAAGACAGCAATTTTGATCACACCACCTCAAAAAGACATGTCAGCATTCCCAAACTCGTCACTCGAACACTCTGTCTCCAGGGAAGTTTAATGATGATTCTCCACATTCTAAGAAATGTCATAGCATATCACATCATATATTATTTAAAATATATCATAGCAAATCCCCCTCTTTATGTAATAAATACATACATACATACATTCATATATATATATATATATATATATATATATATATATATATATATATATATATATATATATATATATATATATATATATATATATATATATAAATATATATATATATATATATATATATATATATATATATATATATATAAATGTGTGTGTGTGTGTGTTTGTGTGTGTGTGTTTGTAGCCCAACCAATTGCTTGGAAAATTGTAAAATAGCTTGAAGTTGTTTAATACACAATGCAGGCAAACAATCAAAAAGAAAAAAAAACGTTATCTAAGAAAACATTACAACTGAATGTATTTCGTGTCTGAAAACCACCTTTTGGTAAGAATTGGTTCACATGAAGGATTTAAAAATCGTTTTTGGAAAACTTCTTGAAAAAACAAAACAATCATTTTGAGTTTGAGAGAGTGGAGAGAGAGAAGAGAGAGAAGAGAGCGGAGAGAGGATGAGAGAGAGGATAGGTCCAATATTCAAAATCATTATCCAAACCCCGCATTTATATCGAGGATTTAACCCTACTGAGCTAGCAAAACAATTTAGCCAAATTCATCAAAAAAAAAAAGTTCATTGAAAATCCTTGCACCTATGTACACCACACACACACACGCGCGCGGGAGCAAACAACGCCATATTATATATTATATAATTTATATATATCATATATATATATATATCATATCTTGAATATATATAATAGTTTTTTATATATTTATATATATATTATTTATATTTATTTTCTATATCGACTAGCTATAGATATTCTATATCTATATATATATTATTATATATTGTATATCTATATATATATATATTGATTACTTTGTGCCAAAGTACACTTGGGAAAACAGTTGACAAATTTTTCATTTATACCAATAATTAAGTGCTATTTATAGATTTAATCGATAAAGTCTTCTAATCTCAAATCAAGTTTCAGTTTTATTCCAGTGGGTCGTTCCAGCGCTAACAGGACTCGGAGAACTGAACTGAGGAAACCTTCGCATGAGATAAGGACCTTTGAAGGGTTAGTTTCTCGTTTAACTATAATCCTTTCCCCTGAGGATAACTTCCTCAAAAAACCACAAAGAATAAGGAAAAGCAATAAAGCTCAATTGCCCTCCGCCATGGTAAGGGTAGGCAAAGTCCTTCCCAATTAAGGTTTAAAAGTTGTGAGAAGTTGGTTCAAGCTCGGTCGGAGAATGGTTTAATCGAATTTTATTTTTAAAATTAAATTCCCTCCCGGAACTTTCTTATACCGTGCACAGAACCCTTCCTTGCATAAGGAATATTGAAGAATGTGGGAAAATTGAGGCAAACGGGTGATTTTAGTAACGAATGGAAATTTTTACTTTTGTTTTTGTAGCCTGATTGGCTTATAAACTAATTCAGGGTGTTACATTATTATATATATCTATATATATATTAATAAATATATATATATTTATATATATATATATTATATAAATATGATATTTATTATATATATATATTATATATAATATTATATGATATATTCTATGAATATATATATATCTATATAGTATAATATATATATACTACAAACTTTGGGGATAGGTTTTTGCAGTCTCAATGCCATTCATAACATTGTTTTATTTCCGAAAGAGCTTCAAAATAGTACCTAAGATACCAACCGCCGTTTGAACTGGTCAATGGTCAGGTGTTTCAACTTCGCTCTAACGTTCCAAGGATGGATAATCTCCTTTTAGCGTCACATCTCGAAAGTTTTAACATGGAGACAAATTCAGACATGTTGATCCATTTCATTCACCGGGCGGGACTATTCGCAAAACATCTTGACAAACTGGTCGACTTTTCCACGGAAAAGTTGTAATATGTCCAATTATTTGTCAATTGTATCTGAACAGGGCTAATTTATTTGTCCACGGGTCAGCTCCAACATTCCCATAATAAATGTCAATAAATCGTTTCATATCACATTCTACAATACATGCCAAGATGTTATCAAACCTCCGGACATGACACTGGTAAATGTAAACGCGTCAATTGACCCAAAGAACAAGCTTATGTCACGGCATTTTTCCCAAATTTAAACGTTGCATGCCTACCGTAGTAGGAATGCATATATTATAATAATAATATATTATAATATATATATATCTAATATATAATAATATATATATTATATATATATTATTATATTATATTATGTGTGTGTGTGTGTGGTGTATGTGGTTTGTTCTCTTATATACTCTATAATATACTTATCTATATATATATATAATATATATTTATATATTATCTCTATATAGATAAATATCTATATATATATAATATATATATATATATATATAATATTGTCTATAATCTTATTCATATATATATCCATATATATATCTAGTCTTTATATCTATATATACTCTATGCTCTATATTATATCTATCTATCTTATATCATTCTTCTATGTCTGTATATGTATCTAATATACTCTATCTATCTATCTCTAGAATACTTATCTCTTTATACTATGTATATTTTCATCTCTCTATATCTATCTAATAATAATCTCTCTTCTATCATTATATATAAAATCTAATATCTCTCCTTCTCTCTATCTCTCTCTCTCTCTCTCTATCTCTCTCTCTGTCTCTGGTCTCTGTCTCTATCTACTATATCTCTATATCTCTCTCTAAATATCTACTCTCTCTCTTATCTCTCTCTCTCTCTCTATACATCCCTACTAGCTCTCTCTCTCATCTCTCTCTCTCTCTACTTTACTCTCTCTCTATGTCTCTTCCCTCTTCATTCCCCGTACCCAATGCCATTGCTCGCTAAGTTTACCTTAACCCTGTCTGTTTCCCTTTCCTCTGTTGTACCTGTTTGGTTTTTCTCTCTAACCCTTACCAAAATTCCATTGAACTACCGGCCTGATAACTGCCTTCTAGAAATCTCTACCCTCCGGCGGTACCAACCTCTCTAGTACTCATATTTTTCTCAGGCTTGCCTCATAAAGGTACCCCAAGAGCTCATTTCTGTTTCATACCATCCCTGTGTTCATATTTCCTTTTGAGTGTGGTGGTGTGTGTGTGTTTGACCAAAAACTGGTCTACGTTTGGTTCAACGGTTTGCTTAGATTCGTGATTGGGCGGGGGGTCTCAGCGACCTGAGTAAGGATGTTTACCTTGACTTCGCTGACCGCTGGGTTCTTCCTCATGCCTTCCAATGGGGCGCGATGTTCTCGGTGGATTGGGTGCGCTCTGTCTGGTCCCTGTTGGCTTGGGGTATTCCTTCTTCCTGCTGAAGGGGAGTATTATGGTCCGATTCTTTGTTGGTTGATCGTTTCAAGGTCGGCCTTTCTGAATAGCGATGCTCACGTTGCTTCCGTTGTTCAAGGAGGCGAACCGTAAGTTTTGTTCTTCTGTGGTACGACCTGGGTGCCTTACCTTATGAAGCTCTTGTAGAGATGGCTTCCTGTCGTGAACGATCTATTGTAATGTTTGATGGAGTGGCCCCTTGCTTTCTATGAGCCAAGCAAGCGTCTCCGAAGGGTCGTTTGTCGTTGTGCCCGATGTAAGTTTTTGTGCTGTGAGGTTTGTACACACCTCCTCTGGACAAGTAAATTTGGTAAACCTAATCATTCGTGCACCATCTCCTTCGGTCCCCCCCGGAGCGGTGCTGATTCTTCATTATTTAAGGCTGCTACAAGGTTGGGCTTACCTATATATCCTGAGGCTTATTTTATGGGTTAAGGGGCCTTTTGGGGGTTACGCCTCTGTTTATTATCTCGCGTAGGGTGTGCAGCAAGATCCTCCTTGTATGCAAGACCCATAATTGTCCACCTATGGTAAAGAAGATCAAGTTTTCCTTCGTTTTTCGCCATGGGTTGGTTAGGTTGGTAAAATTCCGTCCATTTTTCTTTTTTATTGCTGCTTCGTAATTTAGATTTGTCTGCATACCCTTGTTTGTTCTGTCAGTTGTTGGGCGAATTTCGGTCGAGTTCCGTTATGTATTATCTTTCCGTGAATGATCTGTGTGTGAAGGTTTCATGATTGACATACGCCACTCCAACGAACAGACTTTTTTTATATGCGTTCCTGGGCACTCCCCCGCGTGCGTTCAAGCAACGCCCAGCGTTTCGGTTGCCTTTCGTATAAAACGGTCGTTCCTTAAACTGTCCTTCTTGTTGTTTGTTACCAAGGAACATCAAGAAATGGCAAAGTCTTTTGCTGGCTGTGCTCTGTGGTAAGAATTTGGCTCAACTGAGTTTTCTTTTCAGAGTCTCTGGCTAGTTTTTTTGGTATCTTCAGGCTCTTTTATTTGTGAATGAATTATCGTCGAATGGTACCCAAGGCCCATAAAGATCCTAGTTTTAGGATTTGTTCCTCTAAAGGAAGGTCCTTTCCTTCGACGGTGGGCCATGTACATATTTTGGCAAAGAGGACCCCTAGTGGGGATCCC
>NC_061109.1:70678920-70691420 GCF_015104395.2 Macrobrachium nipponense
TGGAAAACAGATTCAGTTCCCCGAACTACCCTAATTATCGTGACGCCCGACGTAATTATCGCAAAAGACAGAAACTCAAGCAGTGAAAACATAATGACTATTAGGGAAAAGCTCTCTATCACGAGAGTATATATCACTTTGTATTATTGTGGACCCTTTAGAGCATAATGACTGCCATTCCAGAATGGGATTTTTCCTAAGGGTCTACTTGATGTGAAAGGCATAATTTGCAAAAGAGGATCGTCTCTCTATGCAGGGGGTGGAAATTTTGTTTATGAATTTTATGGCAAAGCCCACTGGGGCGCTTTCAAGCCTGATTCGTGCTCAAAAGTGAAAAGGGGTTGGACTTTGGTTTGGACAGCAAACTGTAACCACACGGAAGTGGGAATGTTTAATATACAGTAAATTCTAAAAAGAATTGCATAGCTACGGGCCAAAAGGACGCTGCAAGCACTCTTCAGCGATGCCTACAGTGTACCTCACGTCTATCCGAGTCTACGGGGTTCGTATTGGAGGAAGATTAATTAATGTCTACAATATTAGAAAGGAAATTTTCGGACAATCGCGGAAATCACTCACATCTTCTGTTTACCCGAATTCTTAAAAAATTTCATGTTTACGGAGTTCCTACTCTTTTTTATTTCATCATCATTCGTCTTCCTTATTTTTAAGGTTTCTTCTCCTTATTTTTTTAACAAATTCAGAAAGAAGGCAAGGAACTAAAACTCTGGAATTTTATGCCATTGGACATATTTTTTTTTATTAATGTCCTCCGCACATTAATAAAAAAATAACACGTTTTCTTCCTGTCGTTGTCTTCTGAATAATTGTAATGGTGACCTTTCGTGGATATTTTTAGCCGGATGTAGCTTCCGGCTCTCTCTCTCTCTCTCTCTCTCTCTCTCTCTCTCTCTCTCTCTCTCTCTTGTACTTCATACTGAAAATGTACCCTTGTCACTTATCTAAGGCCATAACTTAATTTTTAATTTTGATTTTTAAGATAGCTTCAACAATCCCCCCTTCAAAATGGCAATACAATTAACATACAGCTGTCATAAATCAGATATTTCTTTCTGAAACTCTTTAGTGGCTTGTAGTACATAATAAATATATTTAATTTATAATGAGTATACCTCTTCTCTTTCACCTTTGGAAGGAGCAATTTAAGGGGCGACGTGAACTATTTCTTTCACTATTTTTTTTCTCTCACGTCCATAAATCATTCCACTGCCAGCATTGATTGAATGATTTATGGTTACTAAAACTGGCGTCACAACATCTAGGTTACTGACGCATAATTACCAGTTAGAGTAAAAGGCTTGTGGCTTTTTTCCATACCCTCTTCACGAAGAAAACTTAAAACGGGGAACTCTGAAAAAAAGAAGTTTGTCCTTGTTTACTACCAGATATGTTTAACCATGTAAAACATCTTAAACGGAGTGTCATACTATTTATCCGGTAATTACAGCTTTATAGTAATTGCCACGACACAGAATATCATAAACATTTTGTAACCGTACCGTGAGCAACTACTTGCTTATCATTTTTTTTTTAATATTTCAGTTTTGTTTTATTTTCATAATCGCAGTGTTAGATTATCCGATTAAAACACTGGACAAACGTACAATAAATTCTTCAAAAGTCACACAAAAGTGCACACACACAAACATACTATATATATATATATATATATATATATATATATATATATATATATATATATATATATATATATTATATACTATATATATATATATAGTGTGTGTGTGTGTATGTGTGTGTGTGTGTATGTGTGTGTGTGTACTGGTAGTTATTGGAATTGGGGCTAAAAAAAAAAAAAAAAAAAACATTAAACGCATGATATTTTTTAAGCTTTAGAAAATAAATGGGGTTTTAGCGCAGGGCAAAGGAAAATATTTTATAACGTACAGTACTGAATTAATTAAATTTAGTTCTTTAGTATAATGTCATCCATTTAAACGTCCATAATTTAAGCAACAAAACAATTTTAATTAGGGTATGAAGCTTCATGATGGGAGAGTGAATTTATCTTCCCTATTACTTTCTCCTTGAATGACTTTCTCTTTTTTTTATATCTTAATGACGCCATTCGTATCTTTCCCTGGATTTCTCTTCTGAGTCTTTCGTTTTTCTTTCTTCTGATGGAGTCAGTCGATTCATCTTTCCTTCTTCTACGATGATTGAGCAATTACTCCTTATTTCCTTCTTTCATCTTTTCCTTTTCTTCTTCTCTTATGCACATGTGTTTGAGTGTGTGTGAATGAAAGAAAGAAAGAAAAAAGGAATTGTAAGAAGAAGAGGCCCTTATTGGCTCAACCATTTCCACTTACTGTGATCTCTCTCTCTCTCTCTCTCTCTCTCTCTCTCTCTCTCTCTCTCTCTCTCTCTCTCTTTCCTTCGGGTTCAGTGGGCGAATTAGGAAAGCTTTGATGATATGAACAGATTAGGTCTTTAATGAATTAAATTTTCTCAGGAAAAGGTACCTCAGAAGAGAGAGAGAGAGAGAGAGAGAGAGAGAGAGAGAGAGAGAGAGAGAGAGAGAGAGAGAGAAACTTTTAACAATAATTGTCCATGACAGAACTCCAAGATTACAAAAAGCAATATAACGTTAAAAAAGTAACATTATTTTCTTCAATTATTCAATTTATTTATTTGGTTTATTCCCTTTATCAAGATAAATAATACTGATATACAATTGTTAGAAACACAAGAACCTTAAAATATTTTGTTCATTTTCTTCCTTACTGAATGAAGATACGGTTAACAGGATTTGTAAAAAATAATTAAAAACAGACACGCACACACACACACACACACACCACACAAGGGATATATATATCATATCTATATATTATATATATATATATATATAAAAATTTGTATTTATATAATATATATATAGATATATATATAATATATATATATCTACACACACACACACACCACACACTTATATATTCTATATATATAATATAGATATATATATATATCTATATATATATATATATTGTATGATATATATATATAAATATATATATATTATATATATATATATATATATATATATACACACAACAAAAACACACACACCACACACACTATATATATATATAATATATATATATATATTTATATATATATATATATAGCAGATCTATATATATCGAGCACAATGTCTTAATATCTATATTCGCTTTCTAATGATATAGAAGTAAGGGACGAAAATAATGAATATTTAGCTGACATAGAAATTAATGAAGCGATATTGTGCAGGCAATTAATGAAATTAAAAATGGGGAGCTGCTGCAGGGCCGGATGGAGTCCCTGCTATTTTGTTAAAGAAAGTAGTTCATTCTATCGCAAGCCACTTGCAATATTATTAAGACAAAGTGTAGATACAGGCAAGATTTATGATGAGCACAAATTAGCATATATCACCCCTACTTTCAAAAGTGGTATCAAGACTAGAGGGCAGTAACGTATAGGCCTGCCTTTGAGTCTAACATCACATATTATGAAGTGTATGAAAGGGTAATGAAGAAAAATATTATGAAACATTTAATAAAAAATATTTGTTTAATATAGGACAACACGGTTTCGTACCCGAAAAAGTACACAAACCCAACTGTTAGTCCACCGTTGAGAACATATTCAAAAATATGAAAAGCGGAAATGAAACAGATGTGGTTTATCTAGACTTTGCAAAGCTTTTGACAAAGTAGACCATAATATATTAGCAAAGAAAATTAGAAACACAATATCGTAGATAAAGTAGGAAGATGGTTAAAAGAATTTTTACACAACAAAAACAGATAGTTATTGCAAACGATGAGAAATCGGATGAATAACCAAGTAATATCCGGTGTCTGGCGCACAATGGTACGGGTTGCTAGCTGCAATATTGTTTGTTATTATGATTGAACGACATAGACAGTTAATGTTAAGGCTTCGGCTAACGTGGAGTGGGTGGGGGGGGGGGTTTCGGTTCCTGATGACACAAGAAATAAGTAGAGGGAAATTACTTTGTTGATGAAGATAGGCAAAACCGCTGTCTACAAGAGACCTTAACAAAGTATATGATTGGGCAGAGGTAAATAGGATGGTATTTAACTCTGATAAATTTGAATCAATAAAATTTATGGAGACAGAGAAGGAAAGCTATATGCATATAGGGACCTAATATGAGACAATCACAAATAAGGAAGCATTAAAGACCTTGGTGTGATGATGATAGGAACATGTTATGCAATGATCAAATAGCCATCTGTTGGCAAAATGTAAAGCAAAAATGGGAATGTTGTTACGGCACTTCAAACAGAAAAGCTGAACACATGATTATGCTTTATAAAACATATGTTTCGTAGTCCACTTGAAATATTGCCAATATGATATGGTACCCACACTATCAAAAGGATATTGCACAAATAGAGAGTGTACAAAGGTCCTTTACAGCTAGAATAGAAGAAGTTAAGGACCTAGACTACTGGGAAAGACTACAATCCTAAAATATATAGTCTAGAAAGGAGAAGAGAACGCTACATGATAATTCAGGCATGGAAACAGATAGAAGGAATAACAGAAAATATCATGGAACTAAAAATATCAGAAAGAGCAAGCAGAGGTAGATTAATAGTGCCCAAAACTATACCGGGAAAAATAAGGAAAGCACACAGAACATTAATCCACTACGCACCAGCATCGATAATGCAGCGTCTATTCAATGCGTTGCCAGCTCATCTGAGGAATATATCAGGAGTGAGCGTAGATGTGTTTAAGAATAGCTCGACAAATATCTAAAACTGCATCCCAGACCATCCAAGATTGGAAGATGCAAATATACCGGAAGATGTATAGCAACTCTCTGGTAGACATTAGAGGCGCCTCACACTGAGGGACCTGGGGCAACCCGAACGAACTGTAAGGTCTGTAAGGTCTGTAAGGTCTCGGAGTCGAGGTGGGTTGATGTTGTCTCCAAACCACTAATTACCTGCGCGCGAAAGGTATATGAGGGTGAGAGGCGACATGAACTTTTAGCCTCTCGCGGTGGTGTAGTAGGTAAAGCTTCACTGACGTTCCTGGGTTTGAAAGGATCCATAGGTTCGCGCCCTGGTCCAGGCAAATCTATTATCGATAAAAAATTCCCGCCTTCGGTTAAGCATATATGAAAATATATTAATTCCGAGGTAGAGCGAATTAGATATTAAAAGACATTGTAGCTCGATATATGTATATGAATCACGGAAATGTGATATGACTTATAGATTGGCTACGTGCTGTCAAAAGCACTACAACACTACCGGAGTCGAGGTGGGTTGATGTTGTCTCCAAACCACTAATTACCTGCGCGCGAAAGGTATATGAGGGTGAGAGGCGACATGAACTTTTAGCCTCTCGCGGTGGTGTAGTAGGTAAAGCTTCACTGACGTTCCTGGGTTTGAAAGGATCCATAGGTTCACGCCCTGGTCCAGGCAAATCTATTATCGATAAAAAATTCCCCTTCGGTTAAGCATATATGAAAATATATTAATTCCGAGGTAGAGCGAATTAGATATTAAAGGACATTGTAGCTCGATATATGTATATGAATCACGGAAATGTGATATGACTTATAGATTGGCTACGTGCTGTCAAAAGCACTACAAACACTACCGGAGTCGAGGTGGGTTGATGTTGTCTCCAACCCATAATTACCTGCGCGCGAAAGGTATATGAGGGTGAGAGGCGACATGAACTTTTAGCCTCTCGCGGTGGTGTAGTAGGTAAAGCTTCACTGACGTTCCTGGGTTTGAAAGGATCCATAGGTTCGCGCCCTGGTCCAGGCAAATCTATTATCGATAAAAAATTCCCCTTCGGTTAAGCATATATGAAAATATATTAATTCCGAGGTAGAGCAAATTAGATATTAAAGGACATTGTAGCTCGATATTGTATATGAATCACGGAAATGTGATATGACTTATAGATTGGCTACGTGCTGTCAAAAGCACTACAAACACTACCGGAGTCGAGGTGGGTTGATGTTGTCTCCAAACCACTAATTACCTGCGCGCGAAAGGTATATGAGGGTGAGAGGCGACATGAACTTTTTAGCCTCTCGCGGTGGTGTAGTAGGTATAAGCTTCGCTGACGTTCCTGGGTTTGAAAGGATCCATGTTTTCGCGCCCTGGTCCAGGCAATCTATTATCGAGAAAAAATTCCCCCTTCGTTAAGCATATATGAAAATATATTAATTTCCGAGTAGAGCGAATTAGATATTAAAGGGCATTGTAGGCTCGATATATGTATATGAATCGCGGAAATGTGATATGACTTATATATATATATATATATATCTATATATATATATATATATATATCTATATATATATATATATGTATGTATATATATATATATATATAATATATATATATATTATATATATACATATATATATATATATATAAAATCTTCAACTACAGTTCACAAACTTCCAACCTCAGCATTCCGCAGTGTAGACAACTAATTTCCCAGCCTTCTGTATACGAGAGTAAGAGAGAAAGAGAGAGAGAGAGAGAGAGAGAGAGAGAGAGAGAGACTTCAGTGATTCCATCAGAGATTTCGAATCCCATTACGTCCAAGCCTGCCATTCATTGCGGATTCCACCGCATACACGACTCTCCTCACTAACAGCGACCGTCGTCCGGTTTTAATTTCCGAATCCTGTGACTGGAATCCTACACCGGATAAGGTCGATGAAATGATTGCGATTGTCGCGATTCAATGAAATACTAACAAGAATTATTTTGGTTTTATATACATACATACATACATACATACTATATTATATATATATATACATATATATATATATATATATATATATATATATATATATATATATATATATATATATATATATATAATATATATATATATATATATATATATAATATATATATATATATATATATATATATACATATCTATTATTATTATTATATAAACTCTCACATTGGGTTTACGCCACCGATACTTGGAAAGTTTTAGAAAATACATAGAATATGAACCTGTCAACGACCATATACTCTACTCCATCTTAGTTTTAGAGCATTTTGAGTATATATACATACATATATACTATATATATATATAGATATTACTATATGACTATATATATATATATATATATATATATATATATATATATATATATATATATATATATATATATATATATCATATATATCCTTGTAAAACAAACAAGTAAATATGTGCGCAAGTATTCAAAGATAAGTTCTCCCAAAAGTAAAGTAAAAAGACAAAATTGAACTTACAGCATTAATTCCTTCAAAGGAAGAATGTTTCAATAACTTCACGATGATGTCAGGGTTTGTTCCTTCACTTTTCCTTATTTCCTCCAGATCAGGAACAAAAATGATAAAACAACCATCAGACTGCATGTCATATCTATTTCTAAAAGGTGACTTTCTAATAATTAAATTTATAAAAAATAAGAATCTTACGGTTTATGTCTGTTTCTCTGTCTTTAGTCACATGTCCTATATACTTTTAGCGGTTGGTATATCTTAGTCTCATTCATTTAGTAAATTAACTCATTTATTTTTACCCTTCACTGTGTAAATGTACCCGTTTATATTTAGTTTTAGAGATATGTTGTTATAAATGTACTGATGCCAATAATAATAATAATAATAATAATAATAATAATAATAATAATAATAATAATAATAATAATACCAGTTTCTTTGATAATCCAGAGTTGAATCAGTAAAGCTGTACCAATGGTGCCAAATCACGGATATCTATAAATATTTGAGCAATTTATCATGATGTTTATGAAGATAATTACGAGAAGTTGCCAGGAAGCACCTAATGTAATTATGACTCAGTCTGACCTGATTTAATATTATGTTTGTGTAACGTAACTATTTAAAAGTTATATAGTTATAATCATAAATCATTTTCCTCAGTGGGGTGATTTCAAATGAATTCATTAAACCATGAACTCATTAACAAGGACTGAAAAGGGGGCAAATTAATTTATTGCTCTACCTGAAAATATGTAGAACTGAGTAAAGAGGTGGGGCAAAATTCATCAACTGAAAATGAGGAAAATCTTTACGAGATAAAAGGACGCAAATAATTTATAGTCTCTAGTAATGAAAGATGATAAAAATGATTCTCTATACAAACTCCTTTAGGGATTGCGTCTTTTGGCTACAAGAATTGATTGGTCGAATGTGTGATCATAATGTAAGTATAGGTTCCCTCGAATCTTTTTTCAAATTGGTAAATTGAGATATAAACATAGAAGACTCATGAAAAGGAATCCGGATTCCTGGAATTAAAGGGATGATACATGTGAAGGGTGAAAGGATTAAAAGGAGACAGATAAACGACCAATGAATGATGAATATATATATATATATATATATATATATATATATCTATATATATATATATATATATATATATATACATATATATATATATATATATATATATATATATATATATATATATATATATATATATATAGATATTGTTAAGAGTATTGCATTTATGTTTGGAGTATTGAATTTATGTAAATAAAGTATTTTTGTAGTGTGGATTGTAAATGTTTTGTAGTTCATATTTTTCCCATGTCTGTCTGTGTTGTCCTTGCGTGTTGTTTGGGTGTTTGTATTCCTCAGTCCTTGGATTGTTTACTTCGACCATTGGAGCACCACCAGGGATTGAGATTTCTTGGATTTGTCATAGTGTTAATAACCCTGGATTATATCTAAAAGTGTTACATTATTTGTACTTGCTAATTTGTAAGTTATTACTATATTGCATTTAAGGTTCTGTTGATGCTTGCTGGGTATGTGTGTATTTTCTGCATTTTATTGGGTTTAATATTTTCACGTTATTTCCTGTATTATCTACAGTGTATTGATAATCTATTTAATTGTTACTTACCTGCTTGTTTTGCTCATTTGTCGTAATGCTATACAATGTGAATGTTCCTGGAGTTTCGTTAATTTGCAATCGTTATTGCTTTAGTTTCATTATTCTCGTTATCATCATAATCCTTATCTTTATATTGGACCTTTAATTAATTTTAAGTAAAATAACAAAATTGCGTAGTGTTTACCTTATCCCGTGTTATTATATATTTACTCGTATATCATACTTAAATTTAATGCTATTTAAATTTGGATAAGAGCTCTATTATAAAAATAAGTTAAGTTAAGGCATCATTAAATGTCTTATTATTTATTGTCTATGGCCGTTTGGAGCTCCGCTTCGTACTTGCATCAGTGAAAATGCAGGAAAGAGTATTAAGAGGCGAATGGTCGTAACAATATATATATATATATATATATATATATATATATATATATATATATATATATATATATATATATATATATGTATATATATGTATATATATATATATATATATATATATATATATATATATATATATATATTTATATATATATATATATATATATATATACGTATGTATGTATGTATATTTTCACACGAACGTAAAATTTGTCCTGTTATACGACTGATCATATTCCAAAATGGACAGTTATGAAGTGACAATTTCACATAAAAAATCCTTTCATGGTTATAGACATTTGTAGCCCTACATAAAATTTTCATCGCTTCACCTTTTCACTGTCGGGACAGTGAAATGTTCAAAATGATTCCTGCTAATTTACAACATCGAAATTTTACGGAACTGAAAACAGGTAAAGGATGTTTGTTATCGTTTAGATCATTTATAGGTGTTCCTAATCCAGAATGGAGCAAAAAAATCGATGAGAAATTCACCGATAAAAAATTAACGCAATAAGGCTTAGTTGCATATGAATTTTCATAGTAGTGGACATTCATGTGGTATGTTGATGAATAAACAGAAATCTTTCCAATTATTTACCTGGTCAGATTCCAGTTTAAGTTCCAAATTTCTTTTCGCTCTATTAAATGATTCCAGTTATAAAAAAAATTAATCCTTTAATAACTGGTATTTCTGAAATCATGACTTTATTTAGACTTAAAGTGCCTAAAGAAAAGGGTTTTACATAAAAAAAATAAGTTTTTAAATCAGAATTATTGCATTTTGCAATCTCGAACTTGCTTTTTCCGTGGGGAGGTGGGTGGGTAGTGACAGGGGTAAGAGGGGTGGTAATACTTTCTAACACCTCCATATATATCACCATTTGCCATCCATTAAAGCTCTCCTATGTACATCATTCACAACTTCGGTCATAAAATGAATAAGAAATCAGTGCTTGTAAGGTGAAGCGATGAAAATTTTATGTAGGGCTACAAATGTCTATAAGCATAAGCAACATTTATGAAGGAGATTTCTGTCAAAACTACCGGGACTATCATATACAAATTCTCTCTCTCTCTCTCTCTCTCTCTCTCTCTCTTATGATGACTGACAGAATGAAATGCAAACGATACCGACAATATTGTTGATTATAACTAAATCAACAATGATAATAATGTCTAGGCTTTACATTCGTGTATGGAATTACCAATTAAGAATTTCCCCATTAAAGATGGAGTTTTGAATTTGGGTGCAAATCACAGCCATCGGTCGGTCGTCCCGCAAAAGAACTGAGAAAAGCGGGTCTCTCATCAATCTGAGACGGAAAGAAAAAAGCATCGTCATTAAATCTTCTATTCACTATTGGGGCTTAATGGAGAGCGATTGAAAACAGCTCTTCATCCTTCAAATCTGTTCGGTGAAAAAAGAAGGCTTCTGATGACGAGGAATTGTGATAAATAGTCAATTAGTACTGATGATTTCTCAATCAGTTTTCACCAAACACCAGCAAAAACAAGGCATCCAAAACACTTCAGTAAATTCATATGAATTCGTTAGAGAAAAAACTAATTGAAATACACTGGACTTTGGACATTTTAGCAGCCTGAATTTGAAAAAAACATAAAATAAGAATGTTCATTTGGTATCAATTTCCAGTGAAGGGGAAACTCAGACAAAACAAAAATGTAATGACTTCATCCATAAATGAAGGCCTTACCTTGTGTTTGATTGTAACCTTAAAACAATATGATCAAGCCCTTTAATTTAAAGAAAAAAATAAAAGTCGGTATTAAAAGAACTAAGCTTCATCCATGAAAGGGGAAAATAATTTTGCTAGAGACACTACTTTATGAATAAATTTGAGAGCAAAAAACTAGCGAAATCGAAAAGCTTCAAAAGAAAACATTAGGTAGGGATTACATCAATTTGACTTCATTACTTGAGGATATCAAATTATCTCTACCGTTAATGCACGCATGCGATAACATCACGCAATGACGTCTAATGGTAAGATTGTGATTGGTTCAGATGAAGTCGGTCTTATGCCAGCGCGGGAATTTGCTCAGTGGCGGCTCTGAAGTTAGGGTAATTATATGAAAGAAAGGAAGGCAGGAAGGAAGGAAGGTAGGTAGGTAGGTTATTATTATTATTATTATTATTAGAAAGGAGGCCTTCTCTGAGGGCAGTAGCATTGAATACAATAGCCGTTTCAACGGCATTTAATTTATATAGAATCTTCTCAATTATTCTTATTATCTTTTTCTCGTCAGCCTGTAGCTGGTGTATTAAGTTTCCTAAGGACATGTAAAGATTTTCATTTGTCTTAGGTTTATTCCTCTAACGTGTCGACAGCGCACAAGCAGTCATCTATGGGATTTTACAGTAAAGTGAATTAAGATACGTTTTACAAGTATTTATAGCATGCAAGGTCGCGTACAATCGGTGGGCTGGTCGGTGGGGAGGGATTTTAACTGGTCGTTGGATGGTAACGAAATCTCTCCCTGAGGCGTTCTAGACGGAGTTATTAGCATCGGTTGGGTGTTGGTTGGGGTACCCACCTCTTGGGCGGCAGGCTGTGCAGTTAACATATCTTCCGCTCGTTCTCTACCGCTTTCTCTCTCTGCTTCTTCCTCTCTTTCTCTCTCTCTCTCTCTTTCCTCTCTCTGCAAGTTCTCTCTCTCTCTCTCTCGTTCCTCTCTCTCTCTCTCCTCTTTCTCGTTCGCTCCTTCTCACTCTCTCTTTTTCTCTCTCTGCCTGTTCTTCTCTCTCTCTCTCTCTCTCTCTCTGCTTGTTCCTCTCTCTCTCTCTCTCTCTCTCTCTCTCTCTCTCTCTCTCTCTCTGACTTGCGCTGAAGTGGTTAGTTGGTTGGTTTTATAAAGTATGGGTGTAACACCAAACACTGGGGCAGCTAGGACCATGTATAAAATCTTTCCTTTTTGTAACTTTTTTTTTTATGGTTAACTCTAACTCTGAACATCATTAAACTTCAAGTGAATATGTATATTAATATCGTGAATAACTTGACCACGAAATATATAAGACGTGATGCTCTACGTATAAATAAAAGTAATTTCCCGGTTGAAAATGTAAAACGAGAACTGACCGAGATCTTTCGGTCTTAACAAACCTTTACTAAAGGAAATC
>NC_061109.1:70696420-70718920 GCF_015104395.2 Macrobrachium nipponense
CCTTAAATTGCTCCTTCCAAAGGTGAAAGAGAAGAGGTATACTCATTATAAATTAAATATATTTATTATGTACTACAAGCCACTAAAGAGTTTCAGAAAGAAATATCTGATTTATGACAGCTGTATGTTAATTGTATTGCCATTTTGAAGGGGGGATTGTTGAAGCTATCTTAAAAATCAAATTTAAAAATTAGTTATGGCCTTAGATAAGTGACAAGGTACGGTTTTCAGTATGAAGTACAAGAGAGAGAGAGAGAGAGAGAGAGAGAGAGAGAGAGAGCCGGAAGCTACATCCGGCTAAAAATATCCACGAAAGGTCACATTACAATTACAGAAGACAACGACAGGAAGAAACGTGTTATTTTTTTATTAATGTGCGGAGGACATTAATAAAAAAAAATATGTCCAATGGCATAAAATTCCAGAGTTTTAGTTCCTTGCCTTCTTTCTGAATTTGTTAAAAAAATAAGGAGAAGAAACCTTAAAAATAAGGAAGACGAATGGTGATGAAATAAAAAAAGAGTAGGAATCTCCGTAAACATGAAATTTTTTAATTTTTTAGAATTCCGGGTATTGTATTAAGATGTGAGTGATTTCCGCGATTGTCCGAAAATTTCCTTTCTAATATTGTAGACATTAATTAATCTTCCTCCAATACGAACCCCGTAGACTCGGATAGACGTGAGGTACACTGTAGGCATCGCTGAAGAGTGCTTGCAGCGTCCTTTTGGCCCGTAGCTATGCAATTCTTTTAGAATTTACTGTATTAACATTCCCACTTCCGTGTGTACAGTTTGCTGTCCAACCAATCCAACTCCCTTTTGAGCGCTGAATAGCTGAAAGTGCCCCAGTGCTTTGCCATAAATCATAAATTTCCACCTGCTAGAGAGACGATCCTCTTTTGCAAATTATGCCTTTCACATCAAGTAGACCCTTAGGAAAAATCCCATTCTGGAATGGCAGTCATTATGCTCTAAAGGGTCCACAATAATACAAAGTGATATATACTCTCGTGATAGAGAGCTTTTCCCTAATAGTCATTATGTTTTCACTGCTTGAGTTTCTGTCTTTTGCGATAATTACGTCGGGCGTCACGATAATTAGGGTAGTTCGGGGAACTGAATCTGTTTTCCATCTAATTCTCATCTTAAGAAATTATTCTGATAAGTAGCTAAGAAGTTCGTTGCCATGCTGGATTGCATAAAGTCACCATAAGAGCAATGTGTACATAATGGTAACTATTTGGAAATCTGGATATATACAGCTGACCAACCTGGCGCTGCCCGGGAAAACTGAATAAAAGCCGATAAACTGTTTCTCTCTCCTCCAAACCTCTCTCTCTCTCTCTCTCTCTCTCTCTCTCTCTCTCTCTCTCTCTCTCTCTCTCTCTTATGGTTGATCATGGACTTGAAGGGCATTGGGAGTGTCCTTATTCATCCCAGCTACCTCAAAACTATGGATTAGACACAAATATCTGTCATTTTTGACATTCTGTTTTTCACCCCTCCTCGACCAACCTCCCTGGGGTTTGGAACTTGGATTTAAAGGGCATTGGGCGTGTCCACTTATCCAACCTCTGCAACCTCAAAAATTAGGGAGTTAGAACTCTAATATAAGTAGTTTTTTCGATTATTTTTACATGTTACCGAGACGCCGTACCTTTCTTTCCAAACCCCCAACCCCCCATATTCCAGGGCTTGGGCTTCTTATACTTAAAGGAGATTGGAAGTGTCAACTATTCTGTTTCAGCAACGTTGAAAACTATAAATTCGAACACTAATATCCTTTTGTTTTGTTTTATGGGTTTTTTTATGTGTCATCCCCTTCCCACACTCCCTTCTTATCAGGGCATGCAAATTTGGATTATGGAATGGAGGCCATTGGGAGGTGGTCACTATAATCCATCTCAGCAACTTCAAAACTCTAGGAAATTAGACACTAATATCTGTCGTTTTTCAGGTATTTTTGTTTCAAAGTAATCCCCACTTCACACACCTCTTCTCACAACCACCCCCCACCCCTTCCTTTCGGAGCTGATCTTGGATTTAAAGGGCACCGGGACATCGCTATTTAGTCTCAGGTACCTCGAAAAACTAGGGGTTAAACAATAATATCAGTTCGTCCTTCAGTTATTTTTCAATTTCACCCCCTTTTCCACCCCTTTCCCAACCCCACCCCACTTTGCTGCCAGTTGATTTGATATGAATGTGGAAAACATGCAACCACACACTGAAATATATATAATATATATATATATTATATTATATAATATATAATATTCTATATATCTATATATATATACTATAATACTGGATATATTAAACTATGTTTATCTATCAATATCTTATATCTATCATTATTATCTATATATATACTATTATTAATATTATCAGTGTATATATCATATATATATATATATTATCTATATATATCTAGTTGGCGGTATATCATATATATATATGATATATAATTGTTCAATTTAAGACTTTAAGCTAAACCAAGAAAAAGTAAAGTCTTCTACCCAAGTTTAACATATCTTTGATGATCGAAGTTGCCCCTTCCACTTTGGAGGAATCCATTATCCGTTTTTTGTTTTTGAAAAAAGCTATCTCTTCTCCCATTGGTGTTTTTGGCGAATTGACCCCCCAGGCAGGCAACCCACTTCAAAAGGGCCTGGGAAAAGCAGCAGGTCCCAGTCTCACAAGAACACCAGACCTCTAAGCTAGGTCAAAGAGCCATGGCTCCTTACCAGATACGCCTGGCCCCTCCGCCCCCGCCTCCTCCTGGCCTGGATTTTTCCCATGCTTGGAATGGGAAGCCCCCAAGGTATATTTTTAAAAGTCCAATAGTGCCGAAGACTTACAATTGGAAAAGATGACCAGCCTCGTTACTAAGGTACTGGTAAGGAAAATTCCATTTCAACCAGGGAATTGTTTTTAACATTTGTCTGTATTTCATTGCCTTTTTTCTAAGGGTGACTTGTGCAAGTGTTTCATTCCCCCTCGCCATCTGGGGCTCCAAGTTCTATTAACTTACTCCCCTTTGTGATACTAGTAACATCCCCCTAGGTGAATCTAAAGCCATGAAATAGTGTTCTGCTGTGTAAATTTCCGAGGGCATTTTGCATTCCCCCATGGAAGTGGGCCTGTTGATTGAAAAGCCTGTGTCCATCTATTTGCAGAACAAAAGCTGTGGGCCATGGCTTTGGTGGTAGGAAGTTGGAAATCTTCTGAAGCTTGCAATCTTGCTCGTAGCTGGCAAAATTCCTAAAACAAAGCATGGACCGGACTTGCTCCCCACCCACGTTGTTCGGGTGGACTGAAAAGCAGTTCACCTGCTTCTTGTGTTCCTGGAAACAATAATATATATATATATATATTATATATTATAGTATATATATTATATATATATTATATGTATTATTATATTAGTATATAAGTATAAATCTATATAAATATAAAATATATATATATTACTATATATTTATTATATATATATATATATATATATATTTATATTATAGATATATATCTAATATATATTTATTTTATATCCTATGGCATATGGTTATATGTATATATATATATATATATTATATATTATATATATATATATTATATAATTGTATATATCTAGATATATATATATATATATATATATATATATATATGATATATATAATTTATGTGTGTGTGTGTGCCCGCTGTGTTGTGTGTGTGTGTGGTGTGTGTGTAGGTGTGTGATGGTGTGTGTCAGCAATAAGTCCCCAAACCAAACAGCACGTGACAAATGTTTGTACGTAAATAAGCCCACATTGAAAGGTGAAAAATCAAAGACCGTCGGTACCAAGCGACTTTCGTGTATTGCATACACTTCTTTCGGGGTACAAAGTAAACTAAATAATAGGAAACATAAACCAAGGAAATTTCACAGAAAAAACAAAGATCAAAAGCCATAACAACAAGCAAATTAATCATTACAAATTGTGCACTTACCAAACAAGTAAGAATACTTTTAAAAAAGTGCTTAAGAACTGGAAACCTGTAAAGAAGCAGTAAGTATAACAGGCTGTTGCTAAAAGGTGACCATTGTATTTCCCGCCCTACAATTTTATAAAGAATGGTAACTAATCTAATTTAAAAAGACCTGAACTCTGATTTATTAAGTTGCATCGTTAAAACATTGCTTAATTAAATGCAGACTTTCAATTATGTTTCTTTTTTACAATATGGTTACAAAATATTACCTCAGATGCATTTTTCCAGTCTATACTCTGGTTAAAATCAGTCATGTTTGTACAAAATAAAGCACTTGTCGATTGACCTGTTCTAACTGGCGTTATCGGGCTGTTGTTTTAGACCGGTAATCTAGTTCTTTACCAGTTTGGACCAAGGTATTTGTAATTACGAGCCAGTCACAAGGAATCGTGGTAAATATTAAGGGCTGTCTTTGTTTTCACGCAAAATGTTTCTTTTGTTTTCCCTATACGATTCACAGACTGCCAATATCCACGACAAAAACTACTGCGCTTCACGTTTGTTTTTTCGTTACAACGTTTTTGTAAAATAAAGAGTTTGGTATACAGTTTTGAGCCCCCCCCCCCCCCCCCCCCCCCCCCCTCATCAAAGTACATTTGTATCTAAATCAACGCAAAAATACATGGAAAAAAATTGGAAGTGGTTGTTTTCGACCCCGGTCTCAGTTTAATGCATTTTTTCGTAGGATATATTAGCAATAAAAATAACATTTTTGGGTTTAATAAAGGAAATCGTAAATAGTTCACTCTATTAGTAATAAAAACCCATTTTCTCTTAATAAGTATACGGCCAAACAAAGGGGGTTTGGAGAAAGAGACCTCGTGACTTGGTTTTGGCCCAAATATCTATTTGGAGAACCAACATAGTCATACATTAGTAAAATATGAAAAGGTGTCATTTGATAATTTTTTGTGTTCAGGGTCATGAAGATTCTACACTTCTCTCCACAAACTCGTTTTCATCAGCGATAACCTTAATCACATATATTAGTATATAGTATTATATATATATTATATATATATATATTATATATATATATATATATAATAATATCTATATACTTAGATCAATAAGCTACATTCAAACTTAGCAATGCACTGCCATTCCTAACACTGGTAATATTAACCATGGTAAACAACACACGCTTATTTGGGCCCTTGAAATACTATTTGTTAATCTAGGCGACATCAAAAACAACTCGTTAATACTCAGCTAATTGTTGCTATTCAGCGTTACGGTGATCCCTTGTAACTTCTTTCGTGCGTAAACATAATCCAGTCATTTTTGTTTTAAATTTGTGATTATTGGTTTATTTTGAGAAACTCTGGCTACCTCTTCATTCGTCTAGTGGGGTGGAATCTTGTTGAGAAGAATAATGTTACCTCAGTTTGAATGGGTCGAAGAAAGATTACTTTAGTATTTCACGTATTAATTTTTGAAATGATGAAACTTCCAAAGAAATAATAAAACCAGTTATTATTTCATTAAAGTTTAAAAGTGGACAAAGTAGTTTAATCTGTTTATTTATTATATTTTATATTTTCTTCATTTCACTAAAACAAGTTCCCATTTTAATTAAAATGTTTGTAAAATCTTTAATCCTTTATATATATATAATAATATCTATGTATATTACTACATATATATATATATATATGATATATATATAATAATAATATACACGTGTGTCGTGTGTAGATTATATAATAGTCTCCGGTGAAAGATTCTTTGTAATAGACTGAAGTTTCTTGACCTTCGCTAAAAAAAATTTCATAATCTATGTTCGTTTAGTTCTTAGTTTTCTCTGTCGGTCAATCCAGTGCAAGGAATTATTCCCACATTCATCATTTGCTCCCTTTCCTCCTTTCCTTCTTTCTGAGAACAATGCAATTTCGGCAACATGATATCTCTCGCGTCCCTTTCTTCTTGCACTTGTTTGCAAACAATAGCTCCGCGGAAAGCAATCTCTTGTTCTGCCAAAGGGGCATTGATATTCCCCATTGTGTTGTTGGAGTAAGTACCTTTTTTCAAAGGATTGTTCTTGGAAACATTCATATCGAACATACTGTGTGTTACCTTATCATGTCGAAATAGTTGGATTCATGAAGGAGAAAA
This sequence comes from Macrobrachium nipponense, assembly GCF_015104395.2. Classification (NCBI taxonomy): domain Eukaryota; kingdom Metazoa; phylum Arthropoda; class Malacostraca; order Decapoda; family Palaemonidae; genus Macrobrachium; species Macrobrachium nipponense. The sequence goes on from NC_061109.1 coordinate 70,702,573, forward strand.
ACATTAGAATATCAATAATACCACAGAGAGAGAGAGAGAGATAGAGAGGAGAGAGAGATTAGAGAGATCGAGAGAGGGAGAGAGAGAGAACGAGAGAGAGAGATTGTCCCATAGCCATCACTATGCCGTTTATCAGCTAACAAAGGGGACTATAGGTTATCGAGTTCCTCATGGCTTTCCCACCCATTTCCATACCTGCAGTTAGCACTAGGAGTGTCATCTTGTTCAGCAGGTAGGATCGGAGGTATTTGATGAACCTCACATCATCCTCCTTATTCCCTCTGAAATCCTTTCGAAATGATTATGAAGCCCTTGGATGCCTGAGAAGCAATATGACCCCCATCAGCTGCTGATTGACTGAGAGGACGTTCCTTCTCCTTTAATGTTGGGAGACCAGGAGGATCGCTTCTTGCAAATGGTCGGGTCTGTATTCAGGCGATAAATCCTTCTGAATTGGTCCCCGGCAGGATGGCGATTGCGTTGGTAATCGTTGGATTGTTATTTTCAGTCTCCAATTTTTATTTTAATTTTATTTTTGTATTGCTTCTGGTTCCATAAAATATTGGAATTTTGTGGTTTAACGAAATCTATTATTGGGTTATCGGTAAGGCTTGTTTTCCTATATAGTCAGGTTCCTTACTTCTCGTCTCTCTTTCTCGTTTTCACACACGGGAAGAAATTACGGAACGGGCGTCTCGTCTATGTTTCCTTTGAACGGGTTCCTGAATCATTATGAAAACAGCTCCAGGGCGTTTTTCCTACAAAGGGTAAACGATGGGGTGGAGTGCAAAGTTCGACAAGGATTGGCTGCTATCCGATCTTATTTAAATAAGGACGTTCCCATTCAGGCGCCTACCAATACCCATAGGGTTGTGTGAGAGATGCTTATGCATGAGGCCTCTCTCTCTCTCCAGATATATTAGACAAACTACCAAAAGACCAAACAACAACAACAACAACAATAATAATCAATAATAATAAATTAAAATTAATAATAATAATTAATAAAATAATAATAATAATAATAATAACTAAATAATAACTGTTAAAAAAATAAGAATTGCAAGAATTGAACGCGAGTTTTGATTTTATATAATTTGTTTTTTCTATTTTCCTTTACCAATTCGCCTTCTCAGGCTCCAGCCGATGTTTTTTACTGAGTAACTCGACCAATATTCATAATTGGGAATTTTCAAAAAATCTATAAGTGCTGAAGGTAATCTTTATTGGAACAGGATATCGGTCCAGGTCAAGCAGGGGTTCGTTCATCAGTGCATGGTATTGATTCCGTAGGCGTTAGTTCGCTTCGGGGCCGGGGTTTCGTCTTCGGTTTAAGGGCTGGTGGTTTTTTTTTTTTTTTTTTTTTTTGGGGGGGGTTGGTGTGGCTGTATAATCTGGTATTACGTAACGTTTCGGACCAGCTTCTCGCAGGTCATCCTCGGACGAGTCGTTTTGAAGAGGACTGTAGCAAGGAAAGTTGTTGTTTGTTGTTCGGGAGTATTAATCTGGCGTTTATGCCAGCAACGGGCTTTAGCTAATGTAGCAGCCCGTAGGTCATTTGGAATTATTTTTTAGATGGCATTGGTGATTTAGGGTGGATTGAGGCGACTCCTTTTTATTTATGATTTCTTATGGAATGTGCAAGGTGGAATAGGTATGGATTCAAAAGTGAAAGGAAAAGTTGAATAGGCCAGGTTACAAACCCTCCTTTTAAACCCTAAGGTACCCATTAGTAGAAGAAAATAAAGATCGATTGTGCGAGTCCTTACGAGTCCTGGCGAGTCAAGAGATAGCCAGTAACTGAAATTCGAAAAAATTTAGTAGTCGTAGAAAAACGGAAAAAAAAAGCGTCAACTCTATGGGGTTCAAGTTCAAGTTACCATATTTCACTTTACGAAAAAAAAAAGCAGAGAGCGTCGATCGTTTAGCAATAGGGAACGACGAAGGAAAAAAAAACGGAAATATTATCAGTTTTTAGAAACAGGATAACAAAAAAAAGAATAAGGCGACAGCTTAAAGCGTAGTTAGAGTTGAACAGTTGAAATATTCGGTCGTTAGACGTGAGGCGGCCGAAAAACGGAGGGGTAAAGGAGGATTGTTTAGTAAAAGAAAAAGCAGTTAAGTTAATGCTATAAACAGCACTTTTCATAGTAGCGGCGATCGTTTTATGTTTGAAGAGTCTGTATCTAAAATCTTCTAACAAGGCGGTTCATCTGGGGGAGGATGATCCTCTAGGTTCCTCACCGAGCGTGGACCGAGCTCAGAGCAACAGCTGATGAACCACTGCCACTGGTCGGTTATTGAACGATGGCCTCTATTTGAAAAATGCCTCAAACTCCCTCGGTAGGTCAGCAGGACTTTCTGATTTGATATTCTCCATAACGAGGAAGTGTTTCGTTTCCGACGTTCGCAGTTCTATATTCATTGTTTGCAGGTCTGAGTTTCGCTGGTTATGCTTGTTAGCTACAAACAACTCCTTGTTTTGTTTGTGTTTCTTCTTCTTTTACAAAACAGGAGCTACAGTCGGTGTCCTCTGGTCTGCATTTCTTTCTTCAACATGCGGTCTTCTGGTCCTGGGTTCCTGCTTTCGGCACGAGCAGGAATCGAACGTCTTCCGGCCCCCCCCGATGCAGAGGTTAGGGGGGTAACCTGAGGGGTTGGGGGTTAGTATTGGGGGAGGAGGTAGAGGGGCGGGAGTTTGGCGATACTGAGATGGATGAGGGGGTGGGGAGATGTAGTGCCGGGATTGAGGAGGTTGGGAGGAAGGTTGGGTGGGTTTGTGGTAGCAGGAGGTAGGTTTCATTCTAGGAATCGAACCTGGGGTTGCTGGGAGGTTTCCTGGTCGGTTGATGGTTTGCCGAGGTCTTGCAGGTGGAGGAGGGATGCCCTTCGCTTTGCCAAATACCTCTGCAGTCTGACTGGGCATCCCTTAAACCCAAAGCATGATGTTGCTGGCTGCAGTTAGGGCATCGGGCAAACTGTGTGGCCCTTTTCCCTTGTACTTTTTTCAAGCACGACTTCTGTCTCGTGTTTTGCACTGTGGCACCCTCCACAGATGTGGTTTTCTCTGATTTGCACTTCCACGTTTTTGTTGATGTCCATACCTCTACACTTGAAGCATCTCAGAGGTCTCCTGGTACGAAGGCTTTCCGGTCCTCGTAAGTGCCAAGAATCCCAATGGCTGACCCACTGGCTGGAATTTGGCCCTTGAAGGTCGCTTCTATCTTTAGAGTTTCCGTGTCCCCAATCTTTTGTAGTAATCATACTTGTTGGCTTCCATGATGTTGGGAACCTCGAGGACCTCTTTCGATAGTGATGTCTTTTGGGGACTTTGCCAGATCATCCCCTTGCTTATTTTTGAAGCAGGATCAAGAAGTAGGTGGCACAGGTTTGTCTTTTCTTCAGTTAGTTCATCAGGCTTTTTTGGTTCCTTTAGGGAGTAATTATAAATTCTCCCCTTAAATTCGGTTCTGGCTATGAGGTTTGGCTTCTGGATATTTTTTCTCAAGGGCCACTGACTGGCAGCATACGAAACGTCTGGCCCTCGATTGTGACAGCTTTTAAACTTCCGGAAGTGTTTGGAAAATTTCCACATAAACTCGCCGTATTCGGGTGCTGAATTCGTTAGGGAGCAGGTTATTGTTGGTCGAAGTTTGGTGGCAAAAAGATCTTTCTTCACTGTTTTCTTCTTCTTTCTTCTTCCTTCTTGCTTTAGAGAAGCCTTGCTCGTCCTCCAAGGGCGGGTCCTCCCTGGGATTACCGGGCGAAAGGGGTTCTTGTTAGCGCCATACTTGTCCAAAATTATAGGTTTAAAATGACGAAGAGTTTACGTAACGCGCCTGATGCCACCGAAATTACGTAACCGTGATGAATGTCAAGAAAGAGTCTGTGGGGCGGCCGTTATTTATTAGCGCCTTGGACCTATAGTTTGCATTCCTCATTGGTCGGGCCGGTCTTGGAGACGAAGTCGTGGATCTCGCCTCGAAGGTCTCGGGGATTCTCTCGTGCGAGCGCCACAGTAGTGTGCCTGGGGATGAACGACCAGGAATTCCGTGCGTAGCAGGAATCCTCGTCAATTCCCGGGGGGGTGGGGGCTCCCCTGATTATCTGGTATTGTTCGGGGGTCGTTTCCGCTGCTCTTCGACAATACCAGATAATCAGGAGCCCCACGGGATGAACCGGGGATTCTGCTACGGACGGAATTCCTGTCCGTTCATCCCCAGGCCACACTACCTGTGGCGCTCGCACGAGAGAATACCCGCGACCTTCGAGGCGAGATCCACCGACTTCGTCCAAGACCCGGCCCAACCCAATGAGAATGCAACTCTAGGTCCGAGCCGCTATAAATATACCGCCCTCACAGACTTTCTTGCTACAGTCTCTTCAAAACGACTCGTCCGAGGATGACCTGCGAGAAGGTCCGAAACGTTAAACGTAATACCAGCTATACCCAGCACCAACTACCAGCCCTTCCTTAAAACCGAAGACGAACCCGGCCCCACCGAACTGAACTACGCCTCACGGACTCAATACCAGCACTGACCTGGACGACCCCCGACCCTGCTTGACCAGGACCTGATATGCCCCTGTTCCAACATAAGGAGTTACCTTCATGCATATATGATTTTTGAAAATTTCCCAATATGATATTGGTCAGTTACTCAGAAACATCGCTGAGCCCTTGATCAAGCGAAATGTAAAAGGAAAATAGAAAAAAACGATAATAAAATAAAATCGCAACTCACTTAATTCTGCCATTTTTTCTTTTTAACAGTATTTTGCCTAAAAGGAGGGTTTCTTCTACCCAAAATAATAATAAAATAATAATAATAAGATAATAATAATAACATAGATTCCTGTTTAATAGCTTGTTATAGTGTTTGTTGCCAAAAGGGCGGTTTCGCCGAGAAGTGGGAGGTCCCACCTCGATGGCCAAACTTTGTTGGTAACACAAGCTTTCTTCCCCCCCCCCCCCCCGGTGCCAAACTTGGCTGACAAACACCGCTTTGGCCACCTGGATTTACCGAAAGGAGGCATCTGGGCCTGGTAAGCCACCAGTTCAATGAGAAATGTCAGTCTCAACTGGGAAAATACATATATATATATATTATATATATATAATATATATATATATATATATCTATCTATAATAATATAAATAAATGAAATATATATATATATATATAACCATACATATAATATTAATATATATATATATATATGATACTATAATATAAAATATAATATAATATAATATTATCTTATATAATTAATATATATATATTATATATATGTAATATATAATATATATTTTATAATATATATATAATATATATATATATCTATATATATTATAGATATATATTCTATATATATATATATATAAGAATATATATCTATATAAATAATAAAGGATATTATATGCATGTGTGTGTGTGTAGTAACGAGACTGTGATTCCACCTTGTAAACAAAGCAGTCAGAACCGGTCGTAACTGCGTGCGAGGTGACTTTGAACATGTCTGAACCTGCATGACAAGCAGCAGCACGCTGTCACGTTCAGTTGATTGTGAGTCGCCATTTTCTCTGGATTTGTTTTCTGTATTGGGCCTAAAAAAAACTGAGTATAAAAGTTTAGCAACGTGTGAATTTGAAATTTGCAGTAAAATTGCACAAACCACCAACAAAATGTTAGCCAATACTTAGTACAGCTCGGGGGAAAACTGCCTGACTCGTGAGCCTGTGTTTGAGCGGCACAAGAGATTCTGTGATGGACCTGAGATTGCCAGAGATGATGATGAATCCCTGGACGTCAAGAACAGAAGAAAACATGGAAAACAATCTGTCAACTTGTTCGAAAAGACCGCTGACTCAGTGTACGAATGACAGCTGAATCTGTGAACAGTCCTCTAAATTCGACCGATTTAGCACCGTGCAAGTTTCAACTTTTCCCAAAATATAAATCTGTGCTTAATTAAGGGAACACGTTTTGGGTCATTTGATGCTGTAAAGAAGAAAACGCGGATGTGTGGAAACAGAACTCAGAAATTGGGTTCCCCTTGCCCTCAACCGGTGGAAAAGAAGACTGCAGGAATGTTAGTGCAAAATTGGAGTATATTGAAGAGAAGGAGCGTTAAATTTGCAATACATATAAATAAAGGTTTGTTATTTAATGAGGATCGTTATGTAATAAACACACTTCGCGTATATATATATATATATATATATATATATATATATATATATATATATATATATATATATATATATATATATATATATATATATATATATATATATATATATATATATATATATATATTATATATATATATATATATACAATATATATATATATACGTATATATGTAAATATAGTGTGTGTGGAGAGAGAGAGAAAGAGAGAGAGATTAAAAAAGAAGGATGAAAGCATTTTAACAAATTGAGAGAACGAATGATTCGCAGTCCGCACGAAGGAGTTGTAGCTTTTGACCAATAATTCTCTTTTTTTTAGACTTTCGGAATACGGAGATTTGTCATCGAAAGATTCCGGGGCTTTCAAGGGAATAAATCGAATTTAAAACTCCTTTTGTCTCCAAGCACTACTAGAAGAAAGAAAACGTTATGCCTCTGAACAAACCTTTCCGAGAAAATTTCATTTTGCAGATTGCAATAACTTCAGAACGTGGAGAGAGAGAGAGAGAGAGAGAGAGAGAGAGAGAGAGAGAGAGAGAGAGAGAGAGATTTACAGTGTATATATAGATCGATCAAGCGGTTAGGATTTCCATAACGTAGATATATGAAAGCAAACATACAAACAAACATTGACATATTATATGCTACATATATAAGGTGTGTGTGTAGGATTTAAATTCCAGAATAAAAAAAAAAAGTGTAATAATAATTTAAAGAGGCTTCCTTATGCAGTTACAACATATTCTCCCACAAATACTCTATAATTTAAGTTGCCGTATCGCAGCAACTGAAAATATTGTCCCAGATTTCCCGATAGCAGCATGTTTTTAAAGACATTGTAGGTTCCTGCTGTCAGTTTCATAAAGACCAACTCCTTTATGACCTCACATTTTAGGGATAAGGGAGGAAAACATCTCACAACTCTTGTGTTATTAAACATTGAATGAGAAGGGACTCAGAATTGGAACATCCACCCTACCTTTATCTAAAAAATAAATAAATAAGTAAAATAAAATTTTGGACTCTAATCTTAATTTAAGTCCGTTTTTCGAATCTGATTAATCCTTTAAAATCGCACCGAAATCCTTTGGTAATTCGTAGATTTCTGTGAAGATTGGTGAGAGGGAATAACAAATTTTCAATTTCAAAAGCAGATGTATCGGAATCCACAAATTAACAAACGTGATAACTACATAAAATTGCTGTGAAATTTACTTTTTATCAATTCTCTCTTTATTTTCTTATGAACGCCTGACAACCAGCCATTAACCCTCGTGCTTCCAGAAAAATGCATCATTTATAATTTCCTTTGCAACAGTTGTTGCTATCTAGTAAACCTACTTCTCATATTCTCTCTCTGAATGATCTCATCGCCTCTTTAAAATACGGGGAAAGTTAGCTCAGTTTAAACTGTGACCCAATTTTCCATCAAATGAACTACTTGCATATTCCTGCAAGCCTTACGTTCTTATTCCCTCTAAAAAAAGGCAAATGGCTCTTCCCCTATCAAACCTCCGATTATCAATTTCATGTGTCCATCAAGATAATGTTATAATTTGTATTTCATACGTTTCCCAATTGTCTTTACCCCTTTATACAAGTATTACGTAAAATTGTTTCCTATATTAATTGCCATGAAATTGACATTTTATTTCCATATCCTGATTAATTGCGTAATTGCGCTTTTTTTTTTCCGTTTTTCTACGACTATAAATTTTTCGATTTGTTTCATTACTGGCTATCTCTGACTCGCCAGGACTCGCTACTATCGATCTTTATCTTCTACTAATGGGTACCTTAGGGTTTAAAGGGGTTTGTAACCTTGCCTATTCACTTTTCCTTTCACTTTTGAATCCATACCATTCCACCTGCACATTCCATAGAAATCATAAATAAAAAGATCGCCTCATATCCCTAAATCACCAATGCATCTAAAAATAATTCAAATGACCTACGGGCTGCTACATTAGCTAAAGCCCGTGCTGGCATAAAGCCAGCTTAATACTCCAACAACAACAACAACTTTCTTGCTACAGTCTCTTCAAACGACTCGTCCGAGGATGACCTGCGAGAAGGTCGAAACGTTACGTAATACCAGCTATACCAGCACCAACACCAGCCCTTAAACCGAAGACGAACCCGGCCCCGAACTGAACTACGCCTACGGAATAATACCAGCACTGATGACGACCCCTGCTTGACCTGGACCTGATATCCTGTTCCAATAAAGATTACCTTCAGCATATATGATTTTTGAAAATTCCCAATATGAATATTGGTCAGTTACTCAGAAACATCGCTGAGCCTGAGAAGCGAATTGTAAGGAAAATAGAAAAAACAATATATAAAATCACTCGCTTAATTCTGCCATTCTTTTTTTTTAACAGTATTATTATTATTATTATTATTACATTATTATTATTATTATTATTATTATTATTATTATTATTATTGTTGTTGTTGTTGTGTTTTGGTAGTTTGTCTATATATCTGGAGAGAGAGAGAGGCTCATGCAAGCATCTCTCACACAACCCTATGGGTATTGTAGGCGCCTGAAGGGAACGTCTTATTTAAATAAGATCGATAGCAGCAATCTTGTCGAATTGCACTCTCCATCGTTACCCTTTGTAGGAAAACGCTGAGCTGTTTTCATAATGATTCAGGAACCCGTCAAAGGAACATAGACGAGACGCCGTTCCGTATTTCTTCCCGTGTGTGAACGAGAAAGAGAGACGAGAGTAGGAACATGACTATATAGGAAACAAGCCTTACCGATAACCATAATAGATTCTTAACACAAAATTCAATATTTATGAACCAGAAGCAATACAAAAATAAAATAAAATAAAAATGAGACTGAAATACATCCAACGATTACCAACCAATCGCCATCTGCCGGGGACAATCAGAAGGATTTATCGCTGAATACAGACCCGACCATTTGCAAGAGACGATCCTCCTGTCTCCCAACATTAAGGAGAAGGACGTCTCTCAGTCAATCAGCAGCTGATGGGGGTCATATTGCTTCTCAGGCATCAAGGGCTTCTTAATCATTTCGAAAGGCTTCAGAGGAATAAGGAGGATGATGTGAGTTATCAAATACCTCCGATCCTACCTGAACAAGATGACACTCTAGTGTAACTGCAGGTATGGAAAGTGTGGAAAGCATGAGGACTGATACCTATAGTCCCTTTGTTAGCTGATAAACGCATAGTGCTGGCTATGGGACAATCTCTCTCTCTCTCTCTCTCTCTCTCTCTCTCTCTCTCTCTCTCTCTCTCTCTCTCTGTGGTATTATTTATATTCTATGTTTTCTCCTCATGAATCCACTATTTCGACATGATAAGGAACACACAGTATGTTCGATATGAATGTTTCCAAGAACATCCTTTGAAAAAAGGTACTTACTCCAACAACACAAGGGGAAGTCAATGCCCCTTTGCAGACAAGAGATTGCTTTCCGCGGAGCTATTGTTTGCAACAAGTGCAGAAGAAGGGACGCGAGAGATATCATGTTGCCGAAATTGCATTGTTCTCAGAAAGAGGAAAGGAGGAAAGGGAGAAATGATGAATGTGGGAATAATCCTTCACTGGATTGACCGACAGAGAAAACTAAGAATAAACGAATATAGATTATGAAATTTTTTTTTACGAGGGTCAAGAAACTTCAGTCTATTACAAGAATCTTCACCGGAGACTATACTAATCTACACACGGACACACGGGTGTATATATGTATATATATATATATATATATATATATATATATATATATATATATATATATATATATATATATATATATATATATATAAAGGATTAAAGATTTTAACTTTTATTTTAATTAATGACTTTGTAGTGATAAATGAAGAAAATATATAATATATGATTAACTACTTTGTCACTTTTAAACTTAATGAAATAATAACTGGTTTTATTATTTCTTTGAAGTTTCATCATTTCAAAAATTAATACGTGAAATACTAAAGTAACTCTTCTTCGACCATTCAACTGGTAACATTAGTCTTCTCAACAAGATCCACACTCGATGAAGAGGTAGCCAGAGTTCTCAAATCCAATCCAATCAACAATTAAACAAAATGACTGATTATGTTACGCACTCAAAGAAGTTAAAGGATCACCGTAACGCTGAAATAGCAACAATTAGCTGAGTATAACGAGTTATTGTGTCGCTAGATAACATAATAGTTTCAAGGACACATAAGCTGTTACTTGGTAATATACAGTGTTAGGAATGCGTGCATTGTAAGTTTAATGTAGCTTATTGATCTAATATATATATATATATATATATATATATATATATATATATATATTATATATATATCTAGATATATAATATATATATATATATCTAATATATGTATAAGGTTATCGCTGTGAACGATTTTGTGGAGAGAAGTGTAGAATCTTCATGACCCTGAAACAAATTATAAATGACACCTTTTCAATATACTATGTCTCAATAGATATTGGGAACAAGTCACAGGTCTCTTTCTCAAAACCCCCTTTGTGCGTATATTATTAAGAGAAAATGGGTTTTATTACTAATAGAGTGAACTATTTACGATTTCCTTTATTAAACCAAAATGTTTTTATTGCTAATATATTCCTACGAAAAAATGCATTAAACTGATACCGGGGTCGAAAACACCACTATAATTTCCATGTATTTTTGCTATATTAGATAAATGTACTTTGATGACTCAAACTGTATACCAACTCTTTTATAACGTTGAACGAAAAACTGTGAAGCGCAGTAGTTTGTCGTGGATATTGGCAGTCTGTGAATCGTATAGCCATCATCACTATTTCCAAAACAGGTTTCTCTAACATAAATATTATTCTTTTATGTTCTAAAGAAGGCACTCATTAAAATATAATTATTCATTTCATATAATACCGCTATAAAAACTTAGGTCTCAAGCTCTGGAACCTATGAGGTCATTCACGGCTGGAAGGGAAATCTAAAAGTCGAAAGGTTTTAAAGGAAGATGACCTCTCAGTTGCACTATGAAACAACTGCTGGGAGAGGGCTGAAGAGAGTAAGATGGAAGACAGAGAATATGAACGGAAGTATAGTGAAAGGAATGAAAATGGTTGTAGCTAGGGGCCGAAGGGACGCTGCAAAAAAGCTCATGTAATGCCAACAGTGCACCATGTGTGGTGCACAGACAGCTCTAACTCCCTAGAGGGAGTAATACAACGCTAGGTCATTGATCGTTCCTTTGGAAACCGATGAAAATCTAATAAAGGTCGGTGTATGCAACAAATCGTAAAAACGACTTTTACCTCTTGTGGTTAGAAAACACGACTCATGGATTACACCCAAAAGGGCTTCGGGACAACTATTCTTTAGACTATAAATCTGGGTCGACCTGCCTTTCACCAAAATTTCCTCAAGCCTTCCTGATATGTGATCCCTATTCAGAAACCCCAGGCCTGTAATTAACCTCGCTTTGACCTTGAATGACACGCTGCTCAGCGAATGTGCCGAGGAGAGTCTGACCTTCTCAATGGCACCGGAAAGGTCAAATGAAGACCACCTTTAATCCTGCTTTATCTCTCATGCAAAAAGATTAGGATTGAACTGGTTCTTATCTATCTTGTTCACTTTTCACTCCAATTTGCTAATTATCAAATGAAGTGACCTTATATCTTGACGCAATGAATTTCATAAGTGATCTATCAACTTCATATTATAATGTAGAGTTAAACATTTCTTTAATTTTTTTTCAACATTTACAATTTTTACATACAACAATTACTACTTAGCTATTTGGTTTGTTTTCACTTCATTTTGTCAATTATCGACTTAGGTAAACTGATTTCTCGAAGTAATGACTTTTATAAGCGACTATCAGTTTCATATTATACTGTGGAATTGAACATTGCCCTATTTACATTGTTCACAATATTTGGTAGTTTACAATTTACTGATTTCATTATTTAAGAATTTAATAAGTGAATGTTATTTTTATAGAATAATGCAGAATCATTCATGGTTTTATTTACACCTTTTATAAACCAGAAATTCCCTGTTCTTTCTTTTCTATTGGCAGGGTTTCTTTTCACCAAAGTAATTATATCAATCCAGATAAGTTTATAACAAGCTCCATATAGTATACCTGATCTCATTTCTTATCCAAACCAGGCAAACAAAACTTTTATGATTCATTACTAATGATACTCTTCCTCGGCAAATAAACATGACTCTTTTATGTATTTTCTGAAAGCACTTCTACTACAAGGCAAAAAAAAAAAGGACATCAATGACATTGTAATAAAAAATAAGATTTTTTTAGTATGTACTCATAAACACTGAAAGTAAAAAATCTAAAGAATGGGCGAGCAATCTTAAAGATATACGTGAAGTCATTAGTAATAAATCTGAAAAAGACAGATTAATGGTAATCTATGACGTCAGAGACATAAATAAACAGAAAAACTAATTGAACAGAAGAACGTGAATTATGTATCTGAAAATTATCTTCATATGTCACATAAATAGAATTATTTGATGGATGGAGGTGTGCATGTATGTATGTATGTATGTATGTATGTATGTATGTATGTATGTATGTGTATGTATGTATATATTCTATTATTATATATATATATATATATATATGTATATATATTAATATATACAATATATATATATATATATATATATATATAGATATCCTATAATATCTATAATTCTATAATATATAATATATATATATATTATATCTATATATATACTAATATATATATCATCTCTATATCTATAACTATATATAGCTATATTATATATATTATATATATCCTTTCCTCCTACCACTTCCACGTAATCCTACTGTATGATATATACAGGTAATTTTCATATAATAAATCGCGTTTTTCTGAGCTATTAGTTTCCTGCTGATTTATGCTGATTGCCATTAATCTCTCTTGATAACTATTTTCTGAGTCTGAGAAAAGTACCTGTCAAAGAAAATTAGTACCCACCAGGTTTTCAAGGTTTTCTTTCATCAACCATCTTTGCGTCTGCTGGTGACTGGGCTCTTTCTGTTCATTTATTGTAATATTCGTCCTTCTGTCTATCCTCATACTCACTTAATTTTGTTTACGAGTGAGTATCTAATTTCTCTAATCTCAACTTTTACCTAGTTCTTTCAGGAATCAAAGTTCTTTCGATGCTGACTCCTTCCTACAACTGGCAATGTTGATGAAACACTTCTGGCATAAATCAGACAAGAGGACATTCTATGCCTTTCTCTTTATTACAATTATGCTCAGAGAATATGCAGTAAAGTTCCTTCCATTTTCTCACTTTTTAAATTTTCACGAACTTTTGCAATTTTTCTCTCCCTTACGATGAAGGAGACAAGTTAGTATTCGGTACAAAAATGTTTTGTCTAATTCCGAAAATATAAAATGGATATATCAAGAATTATTTTAAAACCTAAGAAAATAGTTTTGAGAGAAAACAGTTGGCATTTTTGTCTGGAAAATTCAGTAACTAGAGCGACCAAGTCTCCGAATGGCAAACTAGGAAATAATAAATCAATAGGGGGGGGCGGGGATAGAGAAAGAAGGAGGGGAAAGGGGACGTGATCATACTACAACAAAGCACTGCATTTAAAAATTCATAATCAAATTGTCTCGCAGAATACTTCAAATCAGCAAGTGATGAAAATTTTTATATAAAAAAAAAACATCAAAATTACATCAGTCACTAATGATAATTATTATTCTTTTTATACTGTCGTCAATCGTTGAATGTAATATTTTGTGCCGGTTCTGGCATCTTTACCCAGTTCTAATTGCCAAAATACAGAGAGACGAAAATGGATGATTTAAAAAAACATTTGCGAGATATATCTAAGCCGATTAACCGCCGCGCGTTATTGGAACTGCTTTCCACTAATATTTAATATCTTCCATTTACCGGAGGATTCTAATCTCCCCTTTCCCTCTATCTTCTTTCCCAGTATTCTTATTTCTCCCTCTCTCTCTCTCTCTCTCTCTCTCTCTCTCTCTCTCTCTCTCTCTCTCTCTCTCTCTCTCTCTTTCCGGAAAGATGGAAGGATATAAATGTTTCATGGACTAGAATTAATTTTAAATTGGAATATTTCCTAGATGAATTTCACAATGAATTAGACCTGATAAGAGTTGCATGAGAGTAATGCGGGGAAGGAAGATATTGCCTTTTGTATGATCAGACAGGATGAAAGAAACTATGTTGCAATGACGAACAGAGAAAAAAAGAGAAAGAAGGGACAAATGCGAAAGTTCATAAGGATTGCATTACACGCCAGAAGATAAAACTCGGAATTATGAGAATGTTATTTACATACCAGATAAAAAATTCCTATCAGTATCTTGATTTTTTTATTGGGATGATGGAGCATTTATTATGCAAGAGGCTTTAAGTCTGCTTTTATTTCAATAGTACTGATAGCACTGACTACATTTTTTTTTTTGTAATCTGAAGAGCATCACAAGAAGAAAGTACAAATCCCTTTCCATATACATTAGGAATCCAAGTTATACTTAGATCCATCATTATGTTTATTATATGAATCAGATATGGAAGTAAATACACTAAATAACGAAAATATTACAGAGACAAACAGACACTCACACACAATAAATAACAAGTGATCAGAGCCCGTCAAAAGGTATACCATCAAATCATTTGGCTAAATACTTAGAACCTTGATGAGAACCTTATCTTGAGGCCACCTTTGTTGAAAAAAAAAATGAAAGGCCAGAGGAAAAGCGTTCTAATAAAAAAAAACTCCGTACCACTGAATTCATACAAATTTACGGCTAATTTTTGCGTTCTCTCTCTCTCTCTCTCTCTCTCTCTCTCTCTCTCTCTCTCCCTCTCTCTCAAACACACAGACACACATCCATACACACATTGCAGTTAGTTTCTCACAGTAATTTGGACAGCCTTTGTCACCTGGCTATCGCTGTCTCTACCTGTTTGTTATCAAAGAATTTATTGTTTTTACTTGGATAAAGAACAAAATTATTGGAGCAGATATTTTGAAGCTTTGTTGATAGCTTTGTCAGATATATGAATTGATGCATTCCAAACTAAGTAGCATCGCAACTGAGAGGTCACCAGCAATAGTGGGACAGAGAATAAAACCGTTGCACACTGCAGGAATGTCTAGAAAACATTGCAACTTGGAATTGCTAGGAAATATCTTTTGGAAAATTCCGTGCATAAACCATCGAGAGGTATCGGTGTTGGCTTTCAAGTTAATGGTATCATTCTTCAGATATGAATTCTACTATGAAAAGAGAGAATTCTCTTAAAATTGACTAATGAAAGAGAATATTCCTTTAAAATTACTAAAAAAACGAGAATTTACCTACAATTTACCAAAAAAGTAAGTACTGCCTTGACATTTACGATGAAAACAGACTAATCCTTTAAACATTTACGATGAAATAAGGCTATTCCCTTAAAAATGTGCTAAGAAAACAGAGTATGCCCTTAAAATTTACTAAGGAAATGAAGGATTCCCTTTAAACTTGCTAAGAAAATTGAGTTTTCTTTTTTAAATTTAGTAAGGATATAGGGCATTCCCTTAAAACTTACTAAGAAAAGAGTATTTCCTTAAACGTTACTTAAGCAAGAGAATATTCACTTTGAATTTACTTTGAAAAGACAGTATTCCCTTAAACGTAAAAAAAAAATGTGGTCCTTTAAAGCAGAGTGAGTATTCTGTCTTCCCTAGGGTTATGTGAATGCGCTGGATAACTGCAATTTAGGATATTTTGAAATAATATGAATTACATGAACTCTTTATGAACACATAACATTAGTGATCCAATATGGAATAGAAATCATAATAAAAGTCAAATTTACGTCTCAAGGAAGTCAACTCAATTTTGGAGACATATTTATTTTTGCTGTGAAAGCAAAGTCACCTTTCACGGTCCGTAAATGGAATTTCCTCTACTGAAAAATGTCGACCTCTTTCATGCTTGTGCTGTGAATAGGAAATGCTTTGGAGGTCGACCCCCTTGGGAAGGGCGCGCCCATCAAAGGCTTCCGACGGGAGGGACCACTTTAATGGCTGTTAGTTTGCATGAGAGAAAGTTATTTCTGTTTGTTACTGT
Source organism: Macrobrachium nipponense (assembly GCF_015104395.2). Classification (NCBI taxonomy): domain Eukaryota; kingdom Metazoa; phylum Arthropoda; class Malacostraca; order Decapoda; family Palaemonidae; genus Macrobrachium; species Macrobrachium nipponense. The sequence goes on from NC_061109.1 coordinate 70,718,915, forward strand.
TCTATT
>NC_061109.1:70721420-70728920 GCF_015104395.2 Macrobrachium nipponense
TCTCTCTCTCTCTCTCTCTCTCTCTCTCTCTCTCTCTCTCTCTCTCTCTCTCTCTCATTAATGCGCTCTGTTTTAAGTTTCCGCCTCTTCCTTCAATCTTCCATAATAACACGATAATTTTTTTAACATCTTTCCTACAGTAAAGAATTAAATAACGTCATAAATTATTGACCAATTTAAGGCAAACCGAGAATTCGTAAGGCTTCGTTAACCAATTCACATTAATGAGAGAAACAGTATTTCTCTGGCTAACGAAGCCCAAATTAGAACATCAATACTGACGAGAGAAGCTAAAAGGAAAGCTGTCAAAAATTCAAATTACTCTTTTGATTCTGTTCTTCAGTCTGATTATCTGACGTCATACGACTGACGTCACTGAAGTCAACTTTTGATTGTGATGAAAAATGGTTCACAATTCTTAAAATAGAAACTTCTGTACATTAGAAGGAGAAATGCTTTGGACAGGTGAATGTAAACAGATAATGAGGGAGTTGCCTCAAGGTATATAAACATCTCTGGGTAACGAATCTTTCGACAAATGCTGATGGAATGTTTACATAAACGTTCACAATCTTAGCTGTGCATCGTGGTGTTAAGGAAAGTAAACAAGCAAGTAGACAAGTAAGTATTCTTGCCTTTGTTTTGTGACAAAATGATGAAAAAAAAAAAAAACTCCCAAATCACACGGTTGAAAGAATTTTCGGAACTTCAGGGTAAATGTTTTCTTGTCTGACAGGATAACAAGAGTCTAATATAACAGATTATATGGTTCAGCTTATTCGTTGTTCTCTTTGTTTATGCTCTTTCATAGTTTATAATTTACTTTACCATTCTGTTCACAGGTTAGTAAGACTTAACTACTAAAATTATATAACATTGTACCTGCGCGTGTCTCTGCCTGTCTGTATGTTACTCAGTCTAGCTGATTCTCTCGATGTCTGTAAAGGACATCAAAGGCTATCAATAGCCATTGCATTTCTCGCTTTCAATATAAATTGTCGGTGAAATATAAAGAAAATAGCTTTTCCAAAGTCCTCTTTTCCGACAATAAAATTTTTCTCCGGCATTGGTCGTGAAACGCGATTTGCCTTTTGGCAATGTTATTCCAGTATTTTGGTCACAAAATAGTTTTCTCTCTGTTTTGTTTGTACTTTCTGTATTTTATTTTGGGTTAGTTGCAGTTGCAAACGGAAAATATAAATTGTCCCTTTGCGCTGAGTTTTACGCGTCCGGAAATCGTATTAGGTTCATCCAATAGCCAGTCTCGGTGTCAACGCCATCAGATAATTGTAGTGGCTTTGTACAAATTAAACATATACATGCTTTTATACATAATATACGTTTATATGCATTCATCCACAAATGCATGTGTCTAACTGCAAGTAAACAATTATTAGTGAAAATTGTACATCCAATAGTCAGGCTCAGTGTCAACACTCAAATGTTGCCTAAATTACACACAGTCACACAGACGTACATAAATACACATACGTATATATATATATATATATATATATATATATATTATATATAATATTATTATATATATATCTATATATATATATATATATATATATATATATATATATATATATATATATATTAAATATATATGTGTGTGTGTGTGTGTGTGTGTCTGTGTCTGTGTGTGTGTATGTTCATTCACAGATTTATTTGCCAACACGAAAACAGGAGAGAGAGAGAGAGAGAGAGAGAGAGAGAGAGAGCCCAGAGAGAGAGAGAGAGAGAGAGAGAGAGAGAGAGTAAAATTAGAATTTAACTGTGATAGAATACAGTAGCAAATCGACGGACTGACTAAAAAATTCACCCAGATGTAATACTGTCACTGTACTAATGGTTTCTTAGGTTACAAAATAGAATACAGAATTTAGGCCAAAGGCCAAGTGCTGGGACCTTTGAAATAAAAAAAAAAATTGAAAGGTGTGACAGAAGGATAACCTCTCAGATGCACTGTTAATCAATTGTTAGGAGAGGGTGTAGCGAAAGACGTAAGAACACGAATGTGGACGGAGGTACAGTAACAGGAATGAAAGGGATTGCAGCTAAGGGCCGAAGGGACGTTGCAAAGAGCCATTAACGGCACTAACCCCCCTCCCCTTACTGATGGGTCTTCAGTTACATCCAACCAGTTGTTTGGGACAAGCATACTAAATGCTTCAGGTAATAAATATGCTGAAGAACATTCCATATTCTGACGTGTGAGAGAGAGAGAGAGAGAGAGAGAGAGAGAGAGAGAGAGAGAGAGATCTAATCTTGGTACAATTCACCATGCAATTAAATTAAAGGTTGATTATTAAGTCATCATACAAAAACGACTGCTGCCTCAGAAAAAAACTGCATGCCACTTAGTTTTCTGTAAAAGACAACTACTGAGATTGCTTTGTCTGTCTGTCCGCACTTTTTCTGTCAGTCCTCAAATCTTAAAAACTACTGAAGCTAGAGGGCGGCAAGTTGGTATGTTGAACCTCCAGCCTCCAATCATCATACATACCATACTGCAGCCCTGTAGCCTCAATAGTTTTTTTTTTTTTTGTTTTTTTTTAAGGTTAAAACTATACACGATCATGCATCTGGCAACGCTATAGAACAGACCACCACCTGAAAATTTCACAGACTGCGTCTCATACAGCATTATAGGCTGTACAGGGAACTTGTTTGCGACCAGGATAGATTTAACTGAATTCTCTGCATGCCAAGTGCAACGAATTTGAAAGCTGAATAGCTTTTTATTTTATCATACATAGTATACCTGAAGTGATCAATTCAGATTCAATAATTTTAGTGTCTGAGCAGAAATCAAAGACAACTTGAAATTTAAGATATTTTTGGAAAGTCTATTGTGTTGAATATTAAAGTGTATGCATAGGGAAAATATAAAGTATCTCTCTCTCTGTCTCTGTCTCTGTCTGTCTCTCCCTCTCTCTCTCTCTCTCTCTCTCTCTCTCTCTCTCTCTCTCTCTGTCCAAACATCTAGATACATAGCTTGTAAATCCCCTCCATGGTCTTCTCTAAATCTTTGTTATTATTATTATAATAATATGATCCATCTCCCTGCTGAGCTGACCAATCATGCAATATATATCTCTCTCGCGACACAACCATTCATGTTCTCACCGCCGTTCCTGAAATATGGGTTTCTCTGATAAAATTAGCGTCGAAAGACGGTATTTCAAATAACAGAATGATGAAGTTTGAACTGCGAGCCCTAATAAGCAACAAACTTACTTGGGTCAGCAATATTACTATTGTCAGTCCCAGGTATAATGCTATTACTGCTTTCGTCAGTTTCAGTATTGCCCGGTCGCGTCTTGGCAATTATTGTGTCTTCCTTCCTAATTTTTATTCTCCTTTTTTTGCATTCCTGGAATGCAATCGTCGTCTCGTGTTTAATTTGACGAGCCTCCAGACTGTTGTTATGTCGTGAAAGCCACAATAAAAGGCAAGTGTTTGATTTCGTCTTCTTTCGTGGAACAGAAAGGTCTGATGGGTCGCGTGTTAAAACATATAATTGTGGCTTTCAGCTAAATTCTCTTTCGATCTTTGCTTCACCATTCTCTTCCTCTCTTAGCTTTTAGTCTTCTCCTACTTTGGGTGCTGCTACGATGACAGGAAACTAAAAATCAATCAATCAATCGCCTCCTATTTAACCACCCTACGACTGAGATCTTCAATGTAATTGTCTTAGGCTTGCATATATACATTCTTCATTACTATGTTAGTTGTATCTCTTTACGGAATGATTGGGTAGTTTACTTATTCTATGAAAATTATGCCATCTTATACCTGTACTTGAATAATTTAATATGCTATAACATTGGATTAGTTACAAAACGTAAACACAGGCAAAAATATAAAAACTGCCAGGAATTGGAATACAAAATTTAGGGCAAATTCCCAGCTCTGAGACCTATGACGTCATTCAGTGCTGAGAGGGAAACGGAGTATAAAGGTTTAATGTCGTAACAAGAGGAAATCCATCGTAGTTGCACTATTAAACAACTATTAAGAGAGGGAGGAAAATAAGTTGTAAGAAAGAGAATGTAAAAGTGAGTACAGTACAAGGAATGCAAGAGGTTGCAATTAGGGGCCGAAGGGACGCTGCAAAGAACCTTAAGCAATACTTAGAATGAACCGCGTGAGGTGCACCAATATCACCACCCTCTACGTAGTCAAAACCACCACACTGATCGGCAAACTACATGAAACTAAATGACGCATTCCGTACTACGAGCCACCACTGTCTCTTGAACAATAATGTCAAATACCAAGAGACTAACAACATAAATGTTTGGAAAAAGTTTGTGCCACCGTGAAAGAAATGCCTTCTTCCTGTGACGTACAATTACCTTTCCCGAATGGCTGTCAGCTTACCTGGAGCCAGATGTTGTCCTAGTTATGACAAAATTACACCGCCTAAGTCGCTACGTAACGTCTTCTCGTGGGCGTCAAGGGATTTTCCTCCTGAAACAAATGCAGAAAAATATTCTTTAACTTAACTTTAGCCGTTAAAGACCGTAGCTTAATGTCCTTTCACCTGGAATCAATGTTAATGACTTGAGAAAACAACAGTTTGCATAATCATATAGTTCCTCATAAAACAGCGAGGTAATTGTTTGTTGACTATTGATGGCTGACTATACTGAAATCATAAAAAGGTGCAGTATTATCCAATTTACACTGAACACATACCATGAATATAAACACAGGAGAGAGAGAGAGAGAGAGAGAGAGAGAGAGAGAGAGAGAGAGAGAGATTTAACAATATCGACAACGGATAAACGGATTTCGATCATGTTTGGCTGTGAAAACCTAACCTGACCGAGCAACATCCCCTTAACCAACAACCAACCCACCTATCCCGACCCCCTTCCTGCTACCACATATCTAACTGCTATTACTTTAATACTGTTACCTTATTTCATTATCATTAATAACCTTTGTCTGATCTTAACCTTCAGTTATAGAAGACTAAGGTCAACAAAAATGATTCAGATATTGTTCTGTCGTTCTTCTGTTGAAATGAGTTTTGCATATTTACTATTTGTTTCCACAAAGCTTCAGTCAATGTTTACTCTGCTTTCCGTTATTTCTCAGCAATAGCGCGGCTATACATCATATTATGAAAACCGCTCAATTCCCAAAATGCATATCAATTCTTGTAAATCATTTAATTGCGGGACTTGAAATCATTATACAAAAAAAATAATAATATTAAAATTACAACACATACATCGTTTTTATCACGGGAACTATTACACATTTCAAAACAAAATGTAATTTTCTCTAGTGCAACATTTTTCCTTCCGTCTGCAACCCATCCAGACCTATAGACTTCGGCAAATCTAAGTTTTCCAGCGGTTTCTAGGACTTCACAAGAGTATGCATACGGCACAGGTATACCTAACAACACATTTCCCTTGATGAATGAACATCGTAAGTCTTGGAAAATGTGGTCGGAGAAGTAAAAGGGTTCGAGGAGGAAGTCATCCTGAGAAAATTGTTTTGGGAATTACAAGTAGAAGGATTACGGCGTTTTATAATTGAATTTTTTTTCTTAAGCGAAGACTTTCAAGGAATTCGTTCCCGGAGTAAAAAGTGGCAAAGGACAAGTTTGTCCTTATTTGACAGGATTATGAGAAAGGAAGTCGAAAGTAAGATTTAGGCCAAAGGCCAAGCACTGGGATCTATGAGGTCATTCAATGCTGAAATGAAAATTGAGAGTAGAGAGGATTTACAGGTGTAACAGGGGGAAAACTTCGCAACTGAATTATGGCAGAGTTGTTAAAAGAGTGGAAAGTAAGATGTAATAGAGAGAACAAATGAACGGAAGTGCAGTAAAAGGAAGGAAAAGGGCCGCAGAGACGATGCAAAGGTCCCTGAGTAATGCCTGCAGTGCACCGCGTGAGGGATTATGAGAAAGAGATTATTTAAACCTTTACACAAACTTGTATTTGTGTGCTTCATTTCCAAAAAATATAAATCTCCTATTAACGTTCGTTATCTAGGTTTTATCAATTTATCATATCTCGCAAAATAACCTTTGTTAATCAATTAATGAAGTGTACCAGGGAGCTTAATGTCCATTAAAGAAAATTCTTACAGGTGATCTCAAACTACTATTCGACAGAGTTCAATACACAGAAACTCATACACAATCATACATATATGAAGAATATTTCCCCAGTTTATCTTATCTCAAAATTTTTACCCTTAAAATAGTAGCAGTCATGTAAACGAAACTGAAGTAACAAAAGATCTCTTAAGCATTTTATCTGTATTGTGAGAACTATTTAAGATATACAGAAACACAAAGGGATTTGCGAGTTTACGGTTCTTGCATGTTCTTGGACAAACAATAATGCCTGTACCGTAATCCTTATCAAAGTACTAATTTGGCATAAAAGGCAATTTATGTAATACATTTCGAACGAAAAGGAACTTGAAAAAAATTTTAGGCCTAAGGCTAAGTGCTGGGACATACGAGGTCATTCAATACTGAAAGGGAACTTGAGAGGAAAACGGTTTTGACGGTGTAAAAGGAAGAAAACCGCGCTTTTACACTTTTGGAAATATGATTTCTAATGAAACAAAAACGTTGTCTTCACGTTTAATACTACATCTGTAATCTTTTCCCAATCCACCAATTTCTTTTGCTGAATTTTCTAAGTTTTTCAATAAAGTAAGCTCTCTCTCTCTCTCTCTCTCTGGGTGACTGCAGTTGTGTACCCTAAAATAAGTTAACATTTATCTTCCATGCATTGTTTAATTTTTTCCCAAAAATGGCGTAACAAGATCATTCTTCCTATTCAGTACAGTTGTGTATCCCTGCCATTTTATTGAGTGTGTCAGTGGGACACAGGAAGACCTACATTTAAGAAGACTTGGAATAATTTCCATGTATAATTACAGATACTCTACATATAACCACTATTACTCCTGCTCCAGTGCGTTCAGAATTAAGACCATCAAAGTCATGGAAATCAGACCCTTTCATATCAAAGACTAATGTCATATCGTCACGCTTGCCTGAGGACCCACTGGGAACGCTTAAGATATCGAAAAAAGAAACATAATATCGTTCTCATTAAGTGCAGATTGCTGATAAGCAAATGTATTTCAATTATGTTAAGACGATCGAGTAAGGACTTGGAGTCCTTTGATCTGTCCCTCTCCAACGTCATCACTTAAGTGGATTATTGTGTTCGTATTATAATCTCGAAATCATTGGTATATTCCATTGCTTGGAGGACTTTATTCTGTAATGGATCTCCGTAGGGGGAATGATGAGGTCTGTGCACCTCTGCACGGTGCACTGTAGGCATTATTTCAGGGCTTTTGCAGCGTCCCTTCGGCCTCTAACTGCAACTCTTTTCATTTGTTTTACTGCAACCCCATTCATATTCTCTTCCCCCATATTCTCCGCCCAATCCTACCAATGGTTTCTTGGAGCAACCGAGATGTTTTCCTCCTGCTGTGACT
>NC_061109.1:70733920-70753920 GCF_015104395.2 Macrobrachium nipponense
ATGCCCAGCGTGTGTCCTTTCTCCACTTTCTGTAAATCTCGCTCAATTTTACAATCACAATCGGAGTCATAACTCTGTAATTTGGTCCCGAAGAGAAGGGGGAAAGAATACATATTCAAGTCAATATAGTTTCTTGTGTGTGTGTGTGTGTGTGTGTGTGTGGTGTGCGCGCGCGCGCGCTTGAGGAAAGAGGTTTGTATATTTTGAATGTTTCATATTATTTTCATCTTGAATTAAAAAAATAGTTTTAAACCGCCATCTTAAGTTAACTCTTCGAGCAAGCATTCTAAATGACTTTAACCATAAAAATGTTTCTGTTTATTAATTCAGTGACTTTTTTAAGTCTAATATTCTGTTTCAGTCAGGAAAATCATGGCACATATAATGTTTAAAGATCAAACCCAAAGTAGGTCAGTGGCCCCAATGGGATTGTTCGATATGCATAGGTTTTATCGTGAATAATAATAATAATAATAATAATAATAATAATAATAATAATAATTAGTTATAAAAAACATTATCTTACGGTGAGGCAATAGTCTGTAACAGCCAGTAGGAGGAGAATATATACATCGTTCCCCAGACAATCCTTTCCCCAAAGTAGCTGGGAAGAGTTAGCCACTTGCTTTTAGCTTATTGGAAGCCAGGGAGAGAGAGAGAGAGAGAGAGAGAGAGAGAGAGAGAGAGAGAGAGTGTGACGCCTAACTGGCAATAATCTTTTTGGGGTCATTTAAAACGTTCTGTGAGTTATTCTAGTTTCCTTCTATTCTCATTAATTGTCGGGCTGGTAAACTCCTCTCTAAAACTTGGATAATGTGTATATGTAGTATATATGCATGCATATGTATATGCATATGTACAGCGTTTATATTTACATATATATATACTGTATATATACCATTAATATATATAGATATAATAAATATATATATATATATATATTATATTATGTATATGTATACACACACACACACACACACATATATATATATATATCTATATATATATATATATATATTATATATATATATATATATATATATATATATATATGTATGTATATACAGACACACACACACCACACACACACATATATATATATATATAGATATATATATATTTATAATATATATATTAATATACATATACATATATGTATGTATATATATATATATTAATATATATATCTATATATATATATATATATAATATATATATTATTATATAATATCATATATGTACTATTAGATAAAGTAAATTCATTATAACTTAATTATAAGTTGTTAATACTTGTCCAACCTTTTGATCTTGTTTTAGTTTTAAGTTTATTAATAAGCTAGCGTCGTTTTTCGTATATCTAAGCTTTTTCTTAGTTTAATGAACTCTGTAAGGGAGTCATATGACTTCGCAGTTTTGCTTTGTTTACCGCCTTCTCCCCCGGTATTAGTGAACCACTGAAGTGCCTTATTAACGATCGTTGTTTTTCTCTCCTATGAGCTGTGTTGACTCGAGTGGAAGGCTTGATCGTAAGGGTGATGATTCGTGACAGGGTTAGTTAGAGTTCCTCCTCACAGCCCGACGCTTTGCCACTTAATCTTTGGTCACTTCTGCAGTTTTGTACGGAGATTTGGAGATTTGGATCACGGCTTCTTTAATCCTTCGCTGCCTTGTGTGTGGTCGCTGGTGTTTGTCACCCGCGGCATTCATCAGCTACGCCCCTTCCCTCGTTCATCGGAAGGATTCTGAACGAGTTGGCCCGTATCTACTGTGAACGGTGCAGTTTGTGGCGTGCGAGATCCGTTGACGTCCTGGATTCTCGGAGGCTACCACCCTCGGTGTTCCCGTGGTATTTTGGGTTGCCTGCAGGCATTGCAGCTTGGCCCGGTTGACCTCTGCATCAGCGTCAGTGAGTTCTTGGAACTCGTGGAGACAAGTAGGGCGGCTTTCTACAGGTATGAGATGTTTTATAGCTATTTAAGACGATCGTGAATCGCTGAGTACCTGTAGATTTGCACGCCCCTGTTTGCAGTACGGTCTTCTGGACCTTGTATGGCCTGAAGAGACAGTCTACTAAGCCTCTTGTGGTTGAATCAGTTTGTAAGATTATTTTCATAATTTATTGTTTATCTACTTATTATAATTATTCTTAATATATTCTATTCACTAAGTTAAGTTTTGAGTATAATTTAGTCTGTATGTGTTAGGTAGGAGTATTATTAAGTTTCCTTCTTATTTTCTCTTGCTTCCTTCTGCCTAACTTATTTTCTTAGGTTAGTTTTGTCTGGCCAGCTATTTGGAAGGTACCTACCTGAAGACATATTTAAAAATATCCTATTTCTTGGTTTAGGGTTTAGTTTAGTTATAGGTGATCTTTTAAAGATCTTAAGGTTGGTTTTTCCCTTGATATATATATATTAATTTTTATTATTAATTTTGCCAACCGTTACCTTTTTCTGGTGTAAATAAATATTGTAACTTTTGTTGAGGCGTTTGCTCTTTTGTTCCTAAGTTGCTGTGTTACATTTCTACTGACCGCAAATTCTGAGTAGAGACAAGAACCCTTGAAATTACGGCCGTAAATAAGGTCGTAACATATACATATATATATATATATATATATATATATATATATATATATATATATATATATATATATATATATATATATATATATATATATATATATATATATATATATATATATATATATATATATATAATTATATATATATATAGATATATATTTATATATATATATATATATATATATATATATATATATATCATAATATATATATATATATATATATATATATATATATATATATATATATATATATATATATATATATAGATATATATATATATATATATATATATATATATATATACATACATATATATATATATATATATATATATATATATATATATATATATATATAGATACGATACATATATATATATATATATATATAGTATATAATATATATATATATATATATATATATAATTTATATATATATATATATATATATATATATATACATACATATATATATATTATATATATCTATATATATATATATATATATATATATATATATATCATATATATATCATATATATATATCATATATATATTATATATATATATATATCTATCTTATTATCTCTATATCTATATATCTATATACTATACTATATATATATATATACATATTTAATATATATATCTATCTTTTTTATATAGATATATATACATATATATATATACATATCTATATATCATTATCTATATATATCTCTATCTTATATATATATCTATATATATATATATACCATCATATATATCTATCTCTATATATATATATATATATATATATATATATATATCATATATATAGATAATATATCTATATAGGTCTATATTTGTATATATATCCTATCTATATATATTATATATATATATATATCCTATATACTATATAGGGGTTATAGGTATCTATATATATATATATTATTATAATAAGGTTAGGATATATATTCATATATATATAGGTGATATATTACTAAGATTTAAGGGGGGTTTATCTATATATATCTATTATTAATAGGTGTAAGATATATAGGTATATATAGGTTATATACGGTATATATAGTATATAGGTATATATATCTATATAATAGTATATATAGGTATATATATATATATAGTATATATATAGGTAATATAAATATTATAGTATATATATATATATATATATTATATAGGGTAATATATAGGTATGGTATATAGTATATCATATATAATATATATAGGTATATAATATATATATATATATATTATAGGTCTATATATATATATATATTAGGTATATATATAATAGGTATATATATTAATAGTATATACTATATATATATATATAGGTATATGTATCGGCTATACTTTATATTTATATCGAAGTATACTTGAACTTTTATAAATTTTCACAAATTTCACTAACAGTTAAAACTCACCAAGAAAAGACTAAACGCTTAGCACACAAAAAATGGAAAAAATTCTGTAAACCAGGCAAAACTCTTGCTCTTTTGGCCAAGATAATGATAGCAAGAGAAGAAGAAGAAGGAGGAGGAGGAGGAGGAGGACAGGATCAATGACTAATGCCAGAGAATAAGTCTTGCATAACCCACACACGAAAAAGGATTCCTGTGAGACTTATTGCTGGGAATTCCTGTATTCCGAAAGAAACCTGTTCTTTACTCGATTACATGTCACCGACGAGGGACTGAGAAGCGTAATTCAAACCCGGTGAAATTGCAGTGATTTTGTGTTTGTGATCGGCGCAGTCAGAATAAAGTTCCGTCTGGTCATTCATGTGTTTATCGATGTTATACGTCATCAGCGACTCCTGGACGATTATTGAGAAGTGCTATGAAGCCCCTGTAGACCAGGGGGTTGGGTATAATTTTGCATTTTGCTAACAATTCTCAAGAAACAACAAATTAATACAGGCTAACATATCCTTCCCTTAACCTGACCTTAATGGCTGATGCCACTGCAAACCAGGGATATAAGCTTGCTATTTGCAAAAAAATTGCCATTTAGAACAGTCTAAACTAACCTAGGCTGGAGCCCCTGCACACACGGGGCGTAAGTTTTTTTTTATACAAAGCTTCATTTCTATTTTATTTTTTTCGTGCTTAATTTAACCTAACCTAACCTAACCTAGGCACTGTGCCCTAACTTGGCTGGAGCCCCTCCCTGCAGACCAGAGGTATAAGTATTTTTTTTTTTTTTTGCTAAAAACTGCCAGCCTAACCTAACCTTCCTTTAAAATAAACTAACTAGGTCATAGTGCCCTGACCTGGTTGGTGGTAAGGCTTTGCCTCTCCCCAGTTTTATTAAGATTTTCAATATTTTCGGCCACTTCAGAGATCATTTTCAACACCTACCCCGTAATCAACCCGTATTCGCTTTCTTTTACATCAGTCCCTGCATAACAGTCTATGTGCACTGCAGTGTAAATAATCAGACACTTGTAGACACAAGCGCCTTGATTTTAATTTTGTTGTAAGTCACCATTGGTATAACTCCATCATGGCCAATAAATCACGCCTGAAAGGAACCGGAATTGCGAATTGCTCTACAATAAAAAAGTGGATTGAACCTTATGTTTGCTGTTGCATTTTTGCACTCCGTTGGGCAAGAATGATGAGTATCAAAGCATATGCATATACACTCGCGCATATACACGGGGAATCAGACTTTAATAAACTAGTTTTCCCTTTCCTGGTCGAAATCACGCTCAATTCCAGGTATAAAGATTCTAATTCCCAGGAATTAGAATTTCCAAGCGTCACGTAAAACGACTTGGAAATATATGCTGGTTAAGCGCATTCGTTAATGCACAAACAACTGGATCACATGAAATAAAGCGATTCAAACATTGCATTGATATTAAGGAAGAAAAGTCATTCGTTTCTTCTTCAGCATTTACTAGTAGGTGTCGTAATCTACGCTGTTACCGAAGCATAATCCGTAAACAGGATAAGATGTATGAATTTATTTAATTTTTGTATGCTTTTAATACTTTACTTTAATAACCTTACTTTTTACGTATAAAATTTTAGGCATATGCCTAAAGTAAAAGACTGTTACACTCCCAAAGATTTGCAAAGAACTCTTTCCCGCTAAATTCATTTTATTCCACAAAATTAGTATAACCCTTTTTTTGCATCTTTTTAGCATGTACCTACATGACATGATTTCAGTAGCCTAGCAAAACTTTACAATTTACTTCCTCCCATTCAGTCAGAATTTGGACTGAATTCCAAATTCTGACTTTCCACTAGAGAAACAGCTAAGCTAAGAGCAACCCCGAGAAGGAAAGCTTTCAGCGTCACTACACATCTGTAACAGCTGTTCTAATCCACTGCCATTCAGCTACACGAGGTCAGGTTTACATTTCCTTTGCATCGATTCCGATTTGCAGGTAGGCCTCCCTGGACCTCGGCTTCAATGTAAGGATGCCATCAATTCGATTTCCAATGTGTGCGACTCTATCCCCATAATCTGACTTTGTTTGAGGACGAGAGAGAGAGAGATTCCACTGCCATGATCTAGTTTTGTTTTAAGATTGGTGTGTGTGAGAGAGAGAGAGAGAGAGAGAGAGAGAGAGAGAGAGAGGGGGGGGGGGGGGGTCCACTGCCATGATTTAGCTTTGTTTTATGATTGGTGAGAGAGAGAGAGAGAGAGAGAGAGAGAGAGAGAGAGAGTAACATCCACGACTTTTTGACTTCAGGAAAAAAGAGCAGATCGGAACATAAATCTCTCTCTTTACGCCCAGGGAATCTGGGCATAATGCCAAGGCCTGATAAGACTGCTGCATCACTCGCAGTGTCAGTCTTCCCAAAAGGAAGATTACCCGATATTTGGTTTGGTTTTCTTTCAGTGCCTGAAAGTCTCAGCCAAGACCTTCAAAGGAAGGCCTGAGTTGAGTATAGAATTTAGACCAAAGGTCAAGCACTAGAACCTATGAGGTCATTCAGCACTGAAATGTAAATTGACTGTAAAAGGTTTGAAAAGTATAACAGTTGCACTATGAATCAACTGTTAGGGGAGGGTGGAAATTAATATGAAGAAAAAAATATGAAAGGAGGTACAGTAAAACGAACGAAAGGGGCCGAAGGCACGCTGCAAAGAACCGTAAGTAATGCCTACAGTGCACCACATAAGGTCCACAGACGGCACTATCCACCTACGGGACAAGGAGGGCGGGTAACGCTGGTTAAAAGGAAAGTGCTGAAGATGGAAATTGGTCTGTAAAGGAAGGTAGGTTTATGATTTTATAGTTTAATATAATGTCATTAACACAAAGACTCTAGAACGAAAGGTAGTTACAACTTCAGAGGACGGAAACGTTACTAATTAGGAAAAACTAAAGTAATTCTAAATAACTTTTATTGCAATGTTACGATTAGAATTAAAACAATTGAGGCAAAAAAATCGCACATGAAAAATTTAATTGTTTTCTCTATTACACACTTTCACACAAACAAAACACACAATAATTTTTCGTGTCAATCAAGTGGGACGTAGACACACGGACTATCTTACCTTACAATAAAAACGATCATACACGATAAGGAAAAACTAAATTATTGGTATCACGTCCCACTGTCGAGGAATCATTAATTTTTTCTTTATTTCACTTATTTTCCCGTCTGAGAATTAAGCGTTTCAATCTTTTTTTCTTTTTTTAATTGATTTCCAAAACATTATAATTTATTTTACACTAATTTTCCCATCTGAGATTCAAGCGTTAATTAGATAAAATCAATTCTAGCCTCTTTAGTTATCAGAGTGAAAATGGCAGAAGAATTTTCCCTAGGGCAAACGTTTGCATGCATTGACCTCATCTTCTGCTTGATGGCAAACCTGTCAACAAAAACTCAACTCCTCTGAATGCCGGATTTTCGTCAGGCAACTTTACCTTAAGCGACTTTTCATGGCACAAGCCGTTTTCCGCTACACAATTATGCCAACTGAACGAGCATGTTTCATACCCAGGTAGGAGCTTCGTGGTTCTTTCTTTCTTTTAAAGAAAAGAAGGATGAGAGGAAGATGGCTAACTAAAGTAAGATAAATATTCGAATAATAATATATGATAGAATTAATAAGAACAAATGAATACTGAAATCACTAAGCAAGAATGTGAAACCGATGTCTTTAGACAGTGATCAGAAAGAGTGAAAAAATTATGGACAAATAAAATAGAAATAAATGAAATTTATAAACATCACAGATAAATGAAAAGACTATAGACAAGACTAGACTACGAAAATGGACAGGAAGCACTACATAAAGATGAAATGAATGATAAACTCGTGAGGCCTAAGAAGAGATAAAAAATATCAAAAGAAGAAGAATGAGCAACTTGACAGGCCTATTCCTACAGCGCCGTTCATCCTCCTTGTTCAATAAGTCTCCTGAGGTCTGAAAACGTCTCAGTCAACGAAGGCTTTTGTTGTGAGACCGTTGGATCTTCATGGCCCACGTTTTGGCAAGTTACAGCGAAAGGTCAGGAGGAACAATGATGCTTTTAAGGTCGATGCTCTAATGGTACCGTCTCCTCTTAAAAGTCAGGCTTGTCTGATATAACAAGGTCTGGGCACTGTGGGACTTTTTGGATAATGCGTGAGGATCCAGAAATCCATCAGGCACACGGATATTCAACGCAGAATCTTGTCTATGGATTATTATTATTATTATATTACTATTATTATTCAGAAGGTGAATCATAATCATGTGGAACAAGCCCACAGGGACCATTCACTTGAAATTCGAGCTTCCAGTCAGCCGAGGCCTCTTTCATTTTCCCCTTTCACAGTTCAACTTCCTCCTCTTCAATTCCTTATCGCAGAGGCAGGGCACCAATGGGACAATTTTGGTTTTAATCTCGACCAGCTTTGAAAGGAAGCTTCGTATCACCCAAACGAGACACTTCTCTTTTTCGACATTTATCAGAGCCTGTTTCCATAACGCCCCTCGATTAAAAACAGGAGGAAAACGGGGGAAATCTTCTTAGTTTTGCAACTGCTAATGATTCCATTTGTTCTGAAATGCTTTTCGTATATCCAGCCCTTTAAATGAGCAGTTATATTTTCTGTTACGAAGGATATAGCTAATCTACTTCAAGTGGCGCTGCTAGGTTTAATTTTTTTTTTCTCCTTATTACACAACTTTAAGGTCTAGATTTTGTTTTGTTAAGAAGGGACAATTAATTATCTTATTTCCTTATAACAAGGACTATAGGTCTACAGTTTACTTTGTTAACAGTCTAAACAATTAGAGCATTTTCTGGCCAAAACCTCAGAAAATGTTTTCATTCAACTTCGTTCATCATTCTCAAAAATCCTGAAAAATATTGGAAAATCATCTTTCCTCTCGATTGCAATTCAGTCTCATCGAACGTATTAAAAATTAATCAATGAATAAAACCCCCCAAAAGTAATAAACATGAATAAAAGAAACAGGGATAGGGATACAATGGCACCTCTTTTGATTACGACACTTTTAAAATTATATAATTCAATTAGCCTTATGACAGAAATAGAAAGCGCCGAAAAAGTACATATAAAAACAAATCTAAAAAAAAAACGTAGCAGTATATCCTTCCTCTGACTGATGTGAATGTAATGTTTGTGGCGTTGAACTGCACTCATATGTAATTAGAAATGAAACAGTTATTGTTTTTGTTATTATCATTTTTATTACCTGCATACCGTCACAATTACTCTATTTATTTGCAATTAAAAATGAAATAGCCCAATTTAAATCTGTTATTATTATCATTATATTATCATTATCACAGACTTCTTACACTAGCTTCCTGACAGTCACAATTACTGCAAACTGCAAAATTCTACGAATTTCAGAAGAGTAAGGGCCAGAAGACGCGCGAATCAGCAATAAAAGAGTAAAAGGTATAGAACTCGAGTAAGACCGTGTTACCTAATGGAGTCTGGGTGTTATGGCTCTTGCGAAAAGGAAGGAAGGAACGGACGAACGAAAGAAGGAGCTCTCAACACGCATTTCGACAATTTATTTTTATCATTGCATTAATCGATAGCTTTCTGGGTGGGGTGGGGTAGGGGTGGTGGGGGTGGGGGTGGTGGGGGTTACCTTTTCCGGGAATATTTGATGCATAATCTTTCGCGAAATTCCTCTACCTCTAGTCAATGAGATTACATGAATACAACTGAGCGAGTTTATCGTAGTAGGTTTTTTTTTTTTGTTGCCAAAGATATTTCATTCTTTTATTCATTTATTTTGGTGGGAGAGTTCAGTGATTTTAAGTGCAAAATAAGGAAGGACTTTACGTTAGCAAAGGTTTTTCTCAGTTAAGTGTAGGATGGGGCATCAGACGCTGTATAATTGCGTAGGAATTATTAGAAGCAAACGCAGACTTTAAGTAAGAAAATGAATCACCATCCTTATTATTCTCATCATATTTCACACCTTCTCTTTCTGACAGTTTAATCTTATGATTATTCCTTGTTTTGGTAAGGAAATTCGTAAAAGTCCGTACCTCTTGAAAAAATAAAGAAAAAAAGGGGGCTTTTTAATTAGTAAAAGGTATGTGTTTTTAATCTACTTTCACCCGTACAACATTAGACTTTCATTCCTGCCCAACAGAAGGAGTTTGTCCTGCCTTCTGGCTCAATAGCCGTGACATTACAGTAATTTAAAAAAAAAGGGGGGGGGGGTAGCTTTTGCCCCTTTATTCGCTCTCAGAAAACCCTCAGTTTCTCAGTCTTTTGACAGGATTGGTCTTTTATCCCCTCGCGTGAGATAGGGCAGTCTTTATTAGGAAATCGAGTAAACGACGTAAGTGTTAAATTACTATATAACAAGGCGATAATTACCATTTTTCCAAATTACTTATGCATAACAATGAAATATATATATATATATATATATATATATATATATATATATATATATATATATATATATATATGTGTGTGTGTGTGTGTGTGTGTGTGTGTGTTTGTATTCATACATTATATATATGAGCGTTTGCGCGTGTGTTTGTGTGTATATACCTATGTATATGTTTTTTTTATGCATCGCTGAGTGAGATTTGTACGCATACACACACACACACACACACACACACACACACACACATATATATATATATATATATATATATATATATATATATAATAGAGAGACAGACAGACAGACAGACAGACAGACAGACAGACAGAGACAGAGAGATATCAAAGAAAAGAATTTTGTCTTTTTATCTACAGGAAACGAAGAAGAAGCGCTACATAAATCTCCTGAATTGTCCAAATAAATCTTTATATTATAACAACGCTTGAAATTATATCTCGCTTCATTCTTCTCAAAAGCAGATTAGCCAAGATCGGGCTGTGTGTTTCTGCCACTCTGAGGGAAATATTTCGTACTGGAGTTCCATGGAAAACCACCGAAAAACGAACCGGATTTCTCGAATGTGTTGCCTTAATTCTTAGCTAAAAAAAAAAATTCAGTTAAAGGTGACACTTAAAAAAAATCCGGCTGAAACTTATAAACAGGTTTGCTCAGTCATTTTCTGTAATTATTGTAACAAATACAATTGATGTAAAACATCAGTAATCAAAAATAACAAACCCTTACAAAGGCAAACTAAACATAAAAAGAAGATTATGATTCTATAATAACGAAGTATGTTCAAATCAATCTGATCATACAGTTTTAGTTTATGAACATGCAATCAAACGAAGCATTTTCGAATAAGATTCAACATTTCAAAAGGACGAGAAGGTCCATGAAACAACTACCTCTGGAGGGCTTCAACACTCAAACTATTTTCAGTTCAGTAATACCTTCCCCATTGACTCAAACACGACGAGGAAGGTTGGAATTGAGTCAAACCCAAAACCAGTCAACAGGAAACGGGAATACAATCCCTCCCGTTGAAGAGATGGTCAGCCAAGCAAATATGATGGAATACTATAGTAGATTCACATCAAACATGCATTTGATGGCTAGGCCAGTCCCTTACGACGCTCCTGATTGGCTGTTGATAAGTGAATCACAGGGTTGGAAACTCTCAGTCTCTCTCGAGAGAGTTCAAATAGGCAGGATGTATGTTCCACCTCTCCTGAGGTATACGTTTGAAGCCATGTGATTGGCTTATCAACAGTCAATCAGGAGCGTCGCAAGGGGCGGGCCTGGACATCAAATGAACAATTGATGCGACTCTACTATAACTGAGCAGTTCTTTCGTTGCAAAAGGAGGTAGATATGAAATAGTCTGAGACTAATAACAACAATTTTCAATATATTTTCGAGTTCTCTTAAGAGAGAGAGAGAGAGAGAGAGAGAGAGAGAGAGAGAGAGAGAGAGAGAGGGAGTACAAAAAAAGGTAAAACGCTTGAATATATCCGTCGAGTAACCAAGAATGATAATAACCTCATAACGACAATTCACCAAAGCCCATCAACATAATTATTCTGACTAACAGCTATTTCCCGTTTACTCTTGGAAATAATAGCGAGAGAATCTAGGAATAACTGAACCAGTAATTTAGGAGTATTGCGCTTTTCACTGCGCTCATAGAAATTTCAGATGTGGGGAAGTGTTTCCATCGAAAATCCATTTCCACTCTCCGACAGGGAAAAATAACATGAGCAGAATAGGAAATGCCAAATAGAAAATACGAATTCAAAAGGAAAAAAGGAGATAAAAATAGTAATAAACCACTTTTAAAATCACTGGCGATTCGGACAGAATTTCATGTATGTATGTATATGTATATGTATATATATATATATATATATATATATATATATATATATATATATATATATATATATATATATATATATATATATATATATATATATATATATATATATATATATATATATATATATATATATATATACTCGTAACTTTGAATATTCCAGATGACACCCAGGGGGAGGAGCGCACGTGGACCTTGAAAGTTTGTCTTGCGCCGACGTTATTCTACAGAATACGGAATGAGGTCGTTCGTCCTCAGCACTTGTCTCGTCTCCTAAAAGACCGTCAAACCCAGATGGATATACAAGAATAACCTGAAGTTCGTTAGCATTTGGAGTATATTACTATTATTATATATTATTATAGTCAGAAGATGACCCTATTCATATAGAACAAGGCCTCAGGGGTCATTGACTTGAAATTTAAGCTTCCAAAGAATATGGTGTTCATTAGAAAGAAGTGATAGAAGTTAAAAATGTAAGAAATGTGTTCATGCACATGTAACCATCTATTATGAATTTACGGGTTCCTTTGGCTGTATCCGTTCTCTCTCAAATAATTTAGAAACTCTCCCTATTATCAACAAAGATCTTCAGAAAGGAGTAAACTGTCACAAAAATACATATAAAAAAAGAGAAAGTCTTTTGTAGTACAATGACGGGAAAATCCTTGGTAAAATCAGAAGAAATTCCTTAATGAAATCAGAAGAAAGTCCTTTGTAAAAGAAAGAGAAATCCCTTTATAAATTCAGAAGAAAGTCCTTTGTAAAATGAAGACAAAGTCCTTTGTAAAATATCGTGTGTTTAGAGCCCTTGTTTCGGTAACTCGCTGCGTGTTTCCGGCGTCCTTGATCAGTTCCGGAACCTTTGACGGAGGCGTCTCTCTTTGTGTAACACCTTCCGGTCAGTGTTCCCCGTTCTTGGGAAGCTACATTAACAGTTTGACAGTTCTTGGTTAATCGTGCATGGTCTTTCATAAGTCTTCAGACGGTTGTGAAGGATTGTGATACTTTATGAATTTTGTTGTGAATTTGTTTCGGCTTGCGTAGATTTTTATCTTTATTAAGTGTCCGAAAACTGTTAGTGAAGTGATTTGCATAAATTCACATAATCTTCATCAATGTTGCTTTCCCATTTCCTAAAGAGATTTTAATGTTTTTTTATTTCTTAGCAGGCGGGGGTTGTAAGGATTTGGTAAATTTTGGCAGTGGATTCCAGCCCTTGAGCTTGTGAAGTTGGTTGCTTCACGAATGGATTAACGACTGGTAAAGTATTTTTCAGTCAACGTTTTCAGGTGAGTAAACTAAGATTTATTACCTTTTATACTCCTTTTATCCAGCTAGTCCTGTCCATGACAGGGCTCAGGGCAGGACGCTTCATAACGTACGGTGGATTCTGTCCACCGCACGTTAGAAGGCTGGCATTCATGAAAATTGCTTATTGGATTAATCTCTTAAGGTTATCCAGATATTAGAGTTTAGGCAGATATATTTCATAGCTCCTGATGTTTTCAGTGAGTTAAGTTTTAATGCTGAATTATAATTTAGATCTGAATACTATTTGTACGGGCATTTTCTATCCAGTTTCATTGTTTTGTAGGCCCTGCGGATGGTAATACGTGGTGTTCCTGGAAGTCGTGAAGTATACTAATCGGAAAGGAATCGCATGAGTGCTTTTTATTTTGAAGCTCGAACACACCTGAAACTAGGTTTAAGCAGGAAAAATTTAATCGAAAATGAAACCAAGAGTGCTTTATCTTCAAGCTCGGATGCCTCTGAAATCATCTTTAAGCTCGGATGCCTCTGAAATAAGGTCCTAGCGTGGTACCTTTCAAGTATATGCATAATGCAATATGGAATCTGCTTGATTTTGTAAGCATTCATAGAGGTTTTTGTTACTGAATGTTAAATATAAAGAGAAGACTGTGATTTTGTTTCTTGAATTACACATACCATTCTGATGTTGAATTTCTTGATCAATCTGTTATTCTGATGCAGATATATCTGGCACAAAACCTTGAAAAAATTTGAAGTTTACAATTTGAAGCTTACATGTATTTCAGAAGTAATCTGTTAAACATCAGTTATTTGGTGACCAGCTGGTGATGATATTTTAGTCCTGTAATAAACAATTGGTGAGAATTCTGAAGTATAGGTCTGGGTGATAATTCTAAAAGCACAGGTTACTGAATAACTTGGAAATGGTGTGATTTTCTATCCCTTAACAGTAAAAATTACTAAGGATCATAACTTAGTCCGTATTGGGCCTTCAGTGGTACAGCCAGCAACTAAACTGGTGTCGCCCAGCCAAACCTGGCTTGGAGAGATCATGCCCTTCTTTCCTTGAAAGGTGGCCCACGTTCAAACAACCAGTACATATTTAGAGTGATTCCAATGGGAGGAGGAGGAGGAAATTACGGTAATCCGGCAAAGAAATGCAATAATGAATGAAATATATTTGGACAAAGAGACCTTATCTTACAGACCTTACATCTTGTTCGGGTTGCCCCAGGTCCCTCAGTGTGAGGCACCTCTAATGTCTACCAGAGAGTTCCTAGTACATCTTCCGGTATATTTTGCATCTTCCAATCTTGGATGGTCTGGGATGCAGTTTAGATATATGTCGAGCTTATTCTTAAACACATCTACGCTCCCTCCTTATATATTCCTCAGATGAGCTGACAACGCATTGAATAGACGCTGCATTATCGATGCTGGTGCGTAGTGGATTAATGTCCTGTGTGCTTTCCTTATTTTTCCTGGTATAGTTTTGGGCATTATTAATCTACCTCTGCTTGCTCTTTATGATATTTTTAGTTCCATGATATTTTCTGCTATTCCTTCTATCTGTTTCCATGCCTGAATTATCATGTAGCGTTCTCTTCTCCTTTCTAGACTATATAATTTTAAGGATTGTAGTCTTTCCCAGTAGTCTAGGTCCTTAACTTCTTCTATTCTAGCTGTAAAGGACCTTTGTACACTCTCTATTTGTGCAATATCCTTTTGATAGTGTGGGTACCATATCATATTGCAATATTCAAGTGGACTACGAACATATGTTTTATAAAGCATAATCATGTGTTCAGCTTTTCTTGTTTTGAAGTGCCGTAACAACATTCCCATTTTTGCTTTACATTTTGCCAACAGAATTGCTATTTGATCATTGCATAACATGTTCCTATTCATCATCACACCAAGGTCTTTAACTGCTTCCTTATTTGTGATTATCTCATTATTAGGTCCCCTATATGCATATATCTTTCTTTCTCTGTCTCCATAATTTATTGATTCAAATTTATCAGAGTTAAATACCATCCTATTTACCTCTGCCCAATCATATACTTTGTTAAGGTCTCTTTGTAGAGCGTTCCTATCTTCATCACAAGTAATTTTCTCTACTTATTCTTGTGTCATCAGCGAAACTACTCACTACCGAATCCTTAACATTACTGTCTATGTCCTCAATCATAATAACAAACAGTATTGCAGCTAACACCGTACCTTGCGGCACACCGGATATTACCTTGGCTTCATCCGATTTGTCGTCGTTTGCAATAACTATCTGTTTTCTGTTGTGTAAAAATTCTTTTAACCATCTTCCTACTTTATCCACGATATTGTGTTTTCTAATTTTCTTCGCTAATATATTATGGTCTACTTTGTCAAAAGCTTTTGCAAAGTCTAAATAAACCACATCTGTTTCATTTCCGCTTTTCATATTTTTTAATATGTTCTCACGGTGGACTAACAGTTGGGTTTGTGTACTTTTTCCGGGTACGAAACCATGTTGTCCTTTATTAAACAAATTATTTTTTATTAAATGTTTCATAATATTTTTCTTCATTACCCTTTCATACACTTTCAAAATATGTGATGTTAGACTCACAGGCCTATAATTACTTGCCTCTAGTCTTGATCCACTTTTGAAAGTAGGGGTAATATATGCTAATTTGTGCTCATCATAAATCTTGCCTGTATCTACACTTTGTCTTAATAATATTGCAAGTGGCTTTG
The DNA here is from genome assembly GCF_015104395.2 of Macrobrachium nipponense. Taxonomy (NCBI): domain Eukaryota; kingdom Metazoa; phylum Arthropoda; class Malacostraca; order Decapoda; family Palaemonidae; genus Macrobrachium; species Macrobrachium nipponense. Next base: position 70,750,258 of record NC_061109.1, read on the forward strand.
CGATAGAATGAACTACTTTCTTTAACAAAATAGCAGGCACTCCATCCGGCCCTGCAGCAGCTCCATTTTTAATTTCATTAATAGCCTGCACAATATCAGCTTCATTAATATCTATGTCAGCTAAATATTCACTATTTTCATCCCTTACTTCTATATCATTATCTTTATTATCTATTCTAGGGGTGAATTCTCTCTTATATCGTTCTGCCAATATGTTGCAAATTTCCTTTTTTTCATTCGTTAATCTCCCTTCAATTCTTAGAGGGCCTATTTCTATTCTTCTTTTATTCATCTTCTTCGCATATGAGTATAATAGTTTGGGATTTTTCTTGATATTTAATAGGGTTTTTTCTTCCAAGTCCCGTTTTTCATTTTCTTTTGATTGTATAATCTTTTGTTCTGCATTTTCTATCTTACTTTTTAGTTCTATAACTTTCCATGAATTTTTTTTCTTTTGCAAGACCTTTTTTCCACTTTCTGATTTTCTGGAACAAGATCCTTCTGTCTCTTGGTATGCATGACTGATGTTTACTTTTCTTCTTCGGTATATATTTATCACTATTTTCTCTAATATTTTATATAATATCTCCGTATTTACCTTTATGTCATCACTTACGAAAATGTTATCCCAATCTTTGTTTAATTCTTCATTATTCGACCATTTTTATTTTTTTATTTTGCTGTTAGAGTTGTATTTTCCATATACTTCCCACTTTTCATTTCTTGCTTATCCCTGTTTTCACTTGCTTTGGAATGGACTGTTAATTCTATGACATTATGGTCTGAAATACTCGCATTATAAACTATTATTTCTTTAACATAATTCATCTCGTTCACAAATACTAGGTCTAAAGTATTTTCCTTTCTTGTTGGCAGGTGATTTATTTGTTGAATGTTGTATTCTAGTAGCATATCTAATAGCTTTTCAAATTGCCTCTTATCTTCTGCACTACTATTACTCTCTTTTTTATATGTATAAGTACATCCACAATCTCCTATTCGTTCTTTCCAGTCTACGAAAGGAAAGTTGAAGTCTCCAGATAGGAGAATAGTCCAGTCCTTGTGATTTCTACATATATCATCCAATTTTTCTATTATTAAGTCAAACTCTTTAGTATTAGGAGGTCTATATATTACTATGTTCATTAATTTTTCAGATTCAAATTCTACCGCTATTAGTTCACATTCTGAGTTACTATATTTCTCATATATTTTTTTTTTTTCCTTGTTTTTTGTCTTTCCCATATATTGCGGTTCCCCTTGATTCCTATTTTTTCTATCTGATCTATAAGTTTGGAACCCTTTTATTTGATCATCATTCCCAGTCTCTTGGGAATACCAGGTTTCACTTATATTCATTATATCTATTTTCTTTTCAATTGGGTTAGTTCTTCTAAGTACTCTATTTTTCTTTTTGAGTTACTCGTAACTAAACCCTGCGCATTCATCACTATGATGGTTTGCGTGTTTTCCTCCTTCATTTAATATTGGTAATAATAAGGATTTTCCCATGTCTCTTTCCTGTTCTGGTATGTTGTTCTTTTTTCATTTCCAGAAATTCTGACATTAAAAAATCCAACTTTTCCATAATATTTGTTCTTCCTTCATCATAATTATTCATTTTGTGTCTGAATCTGCAATTTTCTCCATATCTGCAATATCCTCTTGCATAATAAAAAGTTATTATCTCTTGAGTAGAATCTTGGAGCTGATGCATTGAAATTTTTTGCTGACACCTCTGCATATCTCGTTGATGGCTTGCTTTTTTCTTTTACCTGATATTCTTCATTCCTCTCTTTATTTGTTTCTTTCTTATTTTGGATTTTATTACTTGATTGGTTATTTATTTGATTATTTTTCATGGCTACAGGGTGCATATATTTACATTTTTTGTCGAACTTACATCCTTTTCCTTCTTTTAGGTTTTTGCATATTTTTGGATGTAGATCTCTGCAATCATCCTCATAGCCATCTAGGTATGCACATTTACCATATATTTCATAGTTGTGACATACCTTAGGATGTTTGTAGTAACATTTTTCTCCAAATCTGCAATTCCCTCTTTTCAAAAGGTTGCAGACTTTGTCTTTTTTGTATATTTTTTCCTCTTTCCCGTCATTGTGTAGATCTGGGTAGAGCCTCTTCGGCATTTTTTTTTGTGTTGTCATATCGTAATTTATTTCTTCGTAGGTATGCTGCTTTATAGCCTCATATGTAGTATCAATGAGTATCTCTGCATCCATACTTTTATCTTGTTCTTTGTTTTCCTTATCTTTTTCTGTCATTTCAGACAAGAGAAGAGAAGAGAGAGAGAAGACAAGACAAGAGAAGAGAGGAGAAGAGAGAGAGAGAGAGAGAGAGAGAGAGAGAGAGAGAGAGAGAGAGAGAGGAACGGCAACGAAAGAAATGCATACAGTGTACAGAGAGAGAGAGAGAGAGACTGAGCTTTTATTTATGTTAAGTTATTAATCTAATGGATATATTTGAGACCTTCTGCTTTAATAAATGTTATCGTATATGTTTTGAAAAATAATTATTATGAAATCTTATCACGACGTATTGTTGTAAATCGTTATATTTTCTATATAAAAAAGCATTAAATATTATTGAAACTGACTATTCATATTATTATTCAGACAGAAATGTCCTTCTCTTTCATTATCCTATAGCAGCTGTATTCTCTCTCTCTCTCTCTCTCTCTCTCTCTCTCTCTCTCTCTCTCTCTCTCCTTACACGTTTGACGGCAATGATACCTCACTGCTGGGGTGTCATCATAGGGCCAAATCATTGCAAAAGTTTTTGTTTAGCCAGCAGTGAGCGCCTTCCCTCTGCTCATTGGCACTGCTCACCATAACAACACTTCTTAGAATTCCTTGAAACAGGTTTCCATTTAAAGTTCGTCTTTCGGAGGATCCCTCAAATGAACATTGACAATTTCACCTTGCACGAAATCGGTTTATTGATGATCTTCTACTATTTTCTTTCTCATTTTGCTTGATCTTCTTTTGACTCTTAGGACATCCGTTTTTCTTTTTCTATCGATGTTCTTGCTATCCTTCCGTTTGACTTATCTTTGGTTTATCTAGCTTTCCTCCAGCTTCTCTCATTTCCGGTTCCCGTACTCCTTCGTGTATCCAGTCTTCCTTTATTTCTCGTCTCCTTGTATCTCTTCTCTGCATACCTTCATGCGTCCTTTTTCTGTTTTCTCTCAGCCCTTCTGTCAGCCCTCCCCCTCCTCTTCTGTATCTACAACTAATGCCATCTGAATTTCTTCTTAGTACTTATAGGAACGTTCTTTTTGACCTCTCGCCTTCCTGGAGCCTCCACACCTCCAGTCCTCTGCCTTTTCTAAGTGAGCAGTTATGCCGTCTTTGGCAATCTCAGGATTCTTTTTTAACTCCTCCAGAAGTATTCCGTCCTACACCTGTAAAAGTAGCCTATCTCTTCCATCTGCTTCTGAAATTTTTAACTCTCTCTCTCTCTCTCTCTCTCTCTCTCTCTCTCTCTCTCTCTCTCTCTCTTCTCTCCTGCGCTTTTGACGGCATGATGCCTCACTGCTGGGGTGTCATCACAGGGCCAAATCATTGCAGAAGGGTTTTGTTTAGCCAGCAATGAGCGCCTTCCCTCTGCTCATTGGCACTGCTCACCAAAAAAAAAATACTG
>NC_061109.1:70758920-70776420 GCF_015104395.2 Macrobrachium nipponense
GGTGAAAAATACGCAGACTTCCTTCTTCCATTTATTGAATTTTGTCGCGACAGCTGTTTCGCCTTATTGCATTATCAAGCGACTACTGGCTTATAATGTGGCCTTTCGGCCTATTTATTTCATCGTGTGGGAAGTATGACCTTGATGTATGGCTACTGGTTAGTCTAGGGATTAACAGCTTAAGGGCGTTGTTTTGGATACAAAGAACATAAGGACATATGTACTGTGACAATAAAAGTGAAAGTTTAAACAGTGGTTAAATAAATATTCAAAATACTGTTTAAACTTTCACTTTTATTGTCACAGTACATATGTCCTTATGTTCTTTGTATACAAAACAACGCCCTTAAGCTGTTAATCCCTAGACTAACCAGTAGCCATACGTCAAGGTCATGCTTCCCACACGATGAAATAAATAGGCTGAAAGGCCAGATTGTAAGTCAGTAGTCGCTTGATAATGCCATAAGGCGAAACAGCTGTCACGACAAAATTCAATAAATTGACGAACAAGAATCGGAAAAAACTTCGTCGGTATGAAGATACCTGCAAGAAACTTATTGATGCTACTAAAGCAATTGCTTTTAACGAAAATTGTATAAGAGAAAAATTATGCCCTAAATATATATATATATATTATATATATATATATATATATATATATATATATATATATATATATATATATATATATATATATATATATATCCTATAATATATATACACCACCGTGATTCATATGTATGCATTAAGCTACAAATGTCCTTTAATATCTAATTCGCTCTACCTCACAATTAATATATTTTCGTATATGTTAACTGAAAGGGAATTTTTATTTGGTAATAATTTCGTTGGCTCCCGGGTGCGAACCTACGTAGAAACCCAGAAATCGGGACGTCCAGTGAAGCGCCTTTAACAACACAGCTACCGTGAGAGGATATAAGTTAACGCCGCCTCTCACCTACAAATTCTTGTCGCGCTCAGGTATTCGTTGTTTTGGAGTCGGTATCAACCCTCCTCGACCTTGGCAACTCCAAAACAACGAATCCCCGGGCGCGACAGGGATTTGTGGGTGAAAGGCGGCGTTAATTCATATCCTCTCGTGGTAGCTGTATGGTTAAAGGCGCTTCACTGTACGTCCTGATTTCTGGGTTCAAGGTTCGCGCCCGGGAGCCAACAATATTATTATCAACTAAGAATTACCTATCAGTTAATATATATTACATATAGCTAAGACGTGAACAATCTGCCCAGGTCTAAAGACTGTCACCCAATAATTTGAGACACTAAATAATGTTAATAGTATACGGTTTTGCAACACCTGCATCCTTTATAGCCTACCATCAATATATTAATGCACCGATGCACACATTCACTTCATTTCATTTCATTTCACATAATTTATTTTCATCAAGAGTTTCGGAAACAATATAATAAATATAATATAATATGAGAAATATAGCAAATTAGAATACTTTCTATAAGTAGCCTAGATGGTTGCGAGGGGCGGACTGAGTTATGCCATACATACAAATCCTGTAGTACTAGAGTAGCATATCCAATAATGTGTTCTTAGCATAGATTAATTAATAAAATAATACCTTTGCAAAATTGATGCATTGATGGCTCACACAACCCACGGCTATAAAACCTGGTGTGTAACATCTTTGTGACTAGATTCGCATATTATTGGTAATACAGGTAAGTATAGTCCAGTCAATCTAGAGCAAAAAAAGATGCAGCCAAGGACAAGTTGGTAGAGTAGGGAATTACGGTTTCGTGATCCTTGGCCACATCCAAATAACATGAAACGTTTACCATTATTTAAATAGTGTATCCAGATGATTTAATACGGAGGACAGAACGACAGAGAGAGAGAGAGAGAGAGAGAGAGAGAGAGAGAGAGAGAGAGAGAGAGAGAGAGAGAGAGAATACAGCTGTTTATAGGATAATGAAAAAGGATATTTCCGTCTGAATAATATTAATATGAATAGTCAGTTCCAACAATATTTAAGGCTTTTTTTTTTTAAATAGAAAATATGATAACGATTTAAAACCGTACTATAAGATAATATTTCATAATGATTATTTACAAAAAAACACACGATAACATATTTCTTAAAGAAGAAGGTCTCGAATATATCCATCAGATTAATAACTAAAAGGAATAAAAGCTCTCTCTCTCTCTCTCTCTCTCTCTCCAATAAAACTCGTACGCATTTCTTTCCTTTACGTCTCGTATTCGTCCTGTCGCTTTCTTTCCTTCCATCTCGTATTTCTCTGCTGTCCTCTCTCTCTGTCTCCTGTCTGTCTGTCTGTCTCTCTCTCTCTCTCGTCTCTCTCTCTCTCTCTCTTGTCGTCTCTCTCTCTCTGTCTTCTGACTCTCTTTCTCTCATTTTTCGTCTTCTCTTCTTCTCTCTCTCTCTCTCTCTCTCTCTCTGTCTTCGACTATATATTTGATTCGTTATTGTATTTATCTGGCTGAATACCGTAATTTCCCTCCTCTTCCCATTCGAACATTCCACCTATGTGCTGGTTGTTTGAACGAAGCCAGGTTTGGCGGGGTGACCCCGGTTTTGTTGCTGGCTGTACCTTCGGTAATTTAAAACGAAAGAAATTGCTTAAATTCGGTTAAAGATGACAGCCGAATACTTAAAAATCATACTTGACATATTCCCTTAACTGTTAACTAGTCAAGTAGTTCTGCTGATAACTAAGGGTTTGGTAGCTCTGGATGAAACTTGATATTCACCGTGTAACTCAAAGGAGTACTAAAGTCTGGCATCGGCAACGAATTGGTAAATAGTTTATATAAGTAATTTATCCCAATCATATGGTGTTAAGATACTTTTGTAAAGGTTAAGAACCTACATTTGATATTTAATAATGCAGATGTGAAACGGCCCACTGGTTAGCTATAGAGCAGATTCGGAATATGTTGCTAGTGAAATTCAAGAAGGCAAGAAATTTAGTTCTCCTAAGATGAAGCATTACAAAATATAGCGAACGTGTTAATTCTTATACGACTGAGTCCATGAAAAACTAAGCTATTTGATTTGATTTTGATTTATATAGATTTTTGGCATTATACCAAGCAATGGGGCAACTAAGGTCATTCAGTGCCAAAACGTTGACAGTAAAAGGTAATAAATGTGTAACAGGAGGAAAACCTCGCAGTTGTACTATGAAACAGTTGTTCTCTAATCCCCACTCCTTCAGTCCATCTATACAACAGAACTTAAAAAAAAACTTAAAATCCCTCACCTGTTCAACGTTCTAATTTCCTAGAGCACATTCTGACACACCGTTTGCATTTATCTACACAGGCAACTGCAATCCCGTAAAAATCTACACAGATGGCTCCAGGTCACCGTAAAAGAAACTGAGGCTGCTGTCCTCTTCCCACCGAACTTTTCCAACTACTATTGCAACCTGTAGCAAACATGCTTGTTTTATTTGCACTAAAACAACTTCTAATCTACCCCTCATCCACCCTCTGTATTTCCAGACTCTGCTAATTCTTATCCTCCATCCAATCTATGGACTATTTGATCCTGTAGTCCTTGAAATTTTAAGTTTAGCAAAAATAAATAGTTTGCTTCTGCTGGACCCCAAGCAATGAGCAAGTGGACTTCGGGCCGTTCTGCAGCTTTGTCGATGTACTACTCATTTCGAAAACATCCCTCATTCAGAATACTTCCCCTTCTTGCTAAATCGCTGGTAGTCTTTCTGGTTCGGTATATCAAATAGCAAGCTCTGCACAGTTAAACCTACCATACTACCACGGTTAAACCCATGCCACAAGAATAGCTGATGGGAAACGGCTGTTGCCTGACCACGATTGGCCATTCAAACCTCACACACTTCCAGCTAACAAATGGATCCCCTCCAACCTTGTGTCCAACTTGTATCGCTCTTTCCATATCTCGTGTAATCCTTCCCTGCCGCTCCCCCGCACACAGCCGCACGTAACAGCCTTGTCCTGCCAACCCTTGGTCTAAACTAAGGCCTACCCTCTTTCCCGCGTCCAACTCGCCTTTTTGATATTTCACCGAAACGGAAAACTTCTCCATATTCATGTAATCTGCTTCCTTCAACAAATAAATATTCGTCTAATATAATTCCGACGAAACTGTATCTATAATCAGCATAACATAGCACCATATGGACTCTAGTGCCTGGTACTTGATTAATATTAATTCATATCAATAAGAGGAAATGTCTATATTTCTGAAAATAAAATTAGGACACCTTTTTGCTGGAATAAGAATATTTTCATTTCAACAAACAATCTGCCTAATTATGTTATCGGGAAAATGATTAATATTCTTGGCGAGTTTACATTGTAATATAAATATTGGTTTATTTCAAACAGAAAGCAATATTACTATAAGAATTGTCAAAAAATACCCTAGAAAATTATTAATTCCAAACTATGACGTTCTTTTCTTTCTGAATGTTAATAAACAATCTGATGTCACAAACACTTTATATGCTCACCACTGTAGTTCGTTTTTTGTTCGTAATATCAGAAGATCTATGGCTAGACTTTGTTCCCACTTGGACTGAAATCGTCCCTTCGTCCATGGGTTGGTAAAGAGCGTTCCCAGTCACCTGTTTCTGTTGCAACTTCTGTTGCATCATTAAAACTACATTTTTTAAAAGAACGTTTTATGTTACCTGACAGGAGAATTAATCATTAATTCATCAAATATGCACAGCCACATGAGAAGCATGGTCTGCGCATTTACCATATTGTCTATGAACGGCAGATGTCAGTTTGGAGTTACAGTGGTAGACAAAAAAGATCGTTCACGAACAAAATTCTTTAGAATAGCTTCAAAAGTTAAATTCATTTAATTTTTTCTTCGTAAGTGACTTAGTATACCTATTATTTAGAGAGAAAAAACATATGGCACGAGTATGACGCAATCAACACTAAAAACATCTCGTGTCTTTCCAGGTGGTTATGTGGAAAAGGAGAACTATTGTATGACAGATTAGCGCCAGAAAAGAAGCTTTTTATAATATAGGAGACTGGCGTACGAAAAAATATGGCATCATTCTTGAGTTATCTCGGGTATCGTGTAAGTAGGCATGACATCGGTATTTTGATAAGCTTTTATTGAGCTTGCTTTTGTGTAATTATGTTTGTTTGTCTTGGTCAAATCTTGCAACTCAATTTTCGACCTGTTCCCTTCGTCCGATGGACTTGAAATTTTCCATGCTTACTCAGTCCCGGGGTCAATACAACCTTACATGATCATTAGGTCAGCAGTGACCTCTAGTGACCATACAGTGACCTGTCCCAGTATCTGACGATTTGTATGAAACTGTGAGTGTGTGTGCGTATATTCGTGTATATATAAATATATATATATATATATATATATATATATATATATATATATATATATATATATATATATATATATATATATATATATATATATATATATATATATATATATATATATATATATATATATATATATATATATATATATTTATATATATATATATATATATATTATATATATATATATATATATATATATACGTATGTATATATATATATATATATATATATATATATATATATATATATATATATATAGTATATATATATATATATATATATATATATATAGTATTTGTGATAAGTAATTGTATTCATCATTTGAGAAAGAGTGATTCCAGATGACCATTCCTTCATTGGTATTATCTTAAAAGACTGTTTATTATTCATTACTTCCCCACCCATACAAATAAAATTTTGCGATTACACAAACTTCATAGATTTCTAGTCATTGCATGATTTCTTGCTTTAGCTTTCATTTCCTGAAAGATCACTGTTTGCATAATTGCTTGTGTGTGCATTTTTATCTTCTCTCATAACCTGGAAGGTCATTGTTTACATAATTGAAATCTTTCATCATCTTACCCATCAGAAAAAGATAGAATGAAAATGTTAAATGAAAAAACCAGCAGCTTTGGTATGAAGGTACTGTTGCCAGTGTACCTCATGCGGTGCACTGTAGGCATTATCCTTCGGCCCCTAGCTGCAACCGCTTTGTCTCTTTTGACTATCCCCTCTTTCAATGGCTCTTTCTTCCATCTTACTTCCCGCACTCTCCTGACAACTGTTTCAGCATTATTTTCAGCGGTGAATGACCTCATAGGTCCCAGCGCTTGGTCTTTGGTCTAAATTTTATAATCCAGCTCCGAATTGAGGTTGAAATGACTCGCCAATTCTTGTTTAGTTTCCTCAAACGTCAAACAAATAAATTTTTTCGCCCATGATGTTCGTTTCTGATGACGCAATCCAAGATGTCAATCAAATGACCCCTAATTTGATGAGAGAGTGACTGCTTGTCTCTGAGAGCATTGTGACTGCGAGGCATTGCTTGCGGTGTAAATGGTCCTCCAAGAGACGCATAAGTGATTAAAGTACTGGAATAGCAAAGATTTTAATGAATTGAAAACCTGTAAATTGAGAAATCCGATCGTGGTACAAACCTTACTTATGCATCTGCTGGAAATTTAGGTTTAGTCATAGAGTAGGTCGTTTGTAAAATGACCTTTTAGTGAGTCAAGATGATAGTTAAGTTGAGGGTTTTCACTCTACTGCTACTACTACTACTACTACTACTACTACTACTACTACTACTACTACTATTATTATTATTATTATTATTATTATTATTATTATTATTATTATTATTATATACAGATGATAACCATGTTCATATGGAACAAGACCCTTAAGCCCCTTAGGGGCCATTAACTTGAAACTCAACCTTCCAAAGACTATGGTGTTCGTTAGGGACGAGTAACAGAAGTTTATGGGAGTCTGTGATTATCTTGGGAAAAAATTTTAAATATGGTCCACAACTTCAACAACCGCGATATAGAAGTATTGCTATAATTACTGTAAAATTGCTTTGTTTTCCAGAGGTGGAATCATCTGATGCGATAATCCACAGACGAATTTAACTTTTTGATACCGACTTTTTCCGAGCATAAAATTAACCGTTTCCATTGGTTATTAGGGCAATTATCAAAATTTAATCAGTTATAGATGTCATAATTCTAAAGGAAAACATCGAACCTTTCGAATGGCTTCAAGACAAGATTTAGATATAAATAAGGGACGTATCTTTTGTCCTTGCTGAATGGGTAAAGTCATATGTCTCTGACACAGCATTAAAAGTGAAATTTCTTGGGATATCATTAAATAAATTTGATAATGATTTACTTACGAGGGAGTAAAAAGAGTGAAACAGAACTACAGGAAAGAAAACTTGCATTATTGCAATGTTGTCTAAGATTGATGGAAGTAAAGCTACCCTTTTAGAACGGAATAACTTCGTCAAAATGATTGTTCGTGTGTGCGTACCTATTTGTGCGTAATTTTGTAAAGTTTTCATTATTTGGATTCTTGATTCAAAACTATTCTGAATTAGGCATATTTGAGAGCGTGCGTCTGCGTATGTATACTACTCATGGAGACGTGGAAGATAAATGTAGTTTAAGACTGAAATCAAGTACAGCCTTCAATTTCCAACAAAAATAATTCTTCAATACGGAAGGATAAATCCACCATAAGCTCAATTATAAAGCTATATCAATTAATGAACTAATTAAGCCCTTAATAGCTGTGTCAGTAGGATACTTGACCGTATGATATCTCCATGGTCATTACAGATTTTAATAAAGGGGTATATTCTATGAATTTTATTTTTCCACCAATCTTTCCCATAGGACTCGAATAATTATTAGTTGTATAATGGATAATTAATAATTTTGGGTTAATTAATAATTTTATTCATGATTTTCTTTATATTTATAATTTGCCTATTTTAGACTTTGTCCACGACCAATCTCTCTTTCACACACACATACACACACATGTATGTGTGTGTGCCCGTGTCAAGTATATATATATATATATATATATTATATATATATCTATATATATATATATATATATATATATATATATATATATATATATATATATATATAATATATATATATATATATTATGTATATATCATACATATATATATATATTAATATATATATATATATATATATAGATATATATATATATATATATATATATATATATATATATATATATATATATATATATATATATATATATATATATATATATATATATATATATATATATATATGTGTGTGTGTGTGTGTGTGTGTGTATATACATATATATATATATATATATATATATATATATATATATATATATATATATATATATATATATATATATATATATATATATATATTATATTAATATATAATATATATATATATATATATATATATATATATATATATATATATATATATATATATATATATATCTTACCCCACCCCCTTTTTCCTTAAACTACACACATTAGAAACCCTTACCTGTCGTCAATTGTGCCCTCTGTCTGCAACCATGGCTATTAAGATCTCGTAAGTATAAAAATATACTATTTATTACCCAAAGCAGTTGAACATAAAATAGAACAAAATGATTAACAAGTCATAATGACAGAAAACCCAAATCTGCCCATAAAGAAACCAGTAAGTTAACATTCTACCCTGCTGACTAAGAATTCACTCCCAGACCCAAAATGTCAATAAGTTCATTATATTAGTCAGGTTAGAGAATCCCGTCTCTAAATTAGCCATGGAATATCAGCAACGTTGGTTTTATTATTACCTTTCTCCATAACACTCGTATCACTGCCATTAATATCACCGAGCACATCTCTTTCAATAACCTCCATGTCCTCCATTCTATTCACGTCCTCATAAGGCTGAAAGACAGCCAGTATCCCGACTGTTATCCCATTAACACCCGCATGGATCGAAATCTTGTGTCTTCTACAAGCAGGATGACCCAGCAAAAGCCTTTCATTACCAAAAATGTCACCGAGAGTAAACTGTATTTGAACACAACCCAGGGTATTTAATCTATGGGCTTGCACATTACACACTGTCTCCATTGAGGGTTGCAAAGGGTAATTGGAAAACATGGATTGATACAAATTATAGTCCATTAGATTTATTGATGCCCCCGAGTCTATAAATATCGGGATATTCACATCTCCTACTGTTCCATAGACTATAGGCCTGGGCTCTGGGGCGTCCCCCACAAGACCACAATGGCATTTACCAATCACCTGTACCTTTTTGTTGATCGGGCTTCCAAAAATTTTCGCCGATCCCTTTGCCCTCTGGTTTGACCTACCTGGGAAGATCTCACATTATAATTACCAGAACCTTGAGGTGTAGGTCTCGCATATCTCCGTATCTGAGACGGACAAGACTGCCAATAATGATCAGTACTTTTACACATTCCACAATATTTAACCCTACACAATTTCTTTGGATGACCTGGTTTATTGCAGTTGAAACCGCGCAACTGCTGTTGCTTTTGATCGATCAATCTTTTGTTATACTCAACTTTTGCGCACAGACGGGGAGGAGAAAATTCTGTCTCTTTGGACTCTATCCCTCAGGCCTGTCCCATTAAAAATTGTGTTATCTACAGTGGGACATTTAGACATATGTTTTTCAATTTGGGTATAAAGTAATTCTTCGTCTGAAGTAGGTTCCATCTTTTCATCAAAGCTATTCACTATTGCATCCGGTACATCATGCAAGAGCAGGGAAAAATAGATCAGTTTATGAATGTTATCCAGAGAGAGATTACCCCCTGTAGCCCATTTAGATGTTTTCAATTTTCCGTACCAAATCCGCCACTGCGTCAGTTTTGAACTACGTTCTTCGAGGCTATTAGTGCCCTTCCATAGTTTATAAAGACCCCGAATGTCCCTCACCATATCTCCGTGTTCCTTTGAGCCATATGCCGTTTTCAAAAATGCTTGCAAGTCCGCCCAGGTACGACATTTCATAAATTAGAAACCCCGGCAACGATGGGAGAGGTCTCCCATATTGAAATCTAGCAAAGCTTTTGCCTCTCTAAATGCCTCTACATCGTCCAATATATTCTTCCCCGCTAAAAAATTATATCTCCTTCAATAAAAATTTGGATAGGCTGTGATAAAACGCCATCTACAATCCCTCTGAATGGACTCACGCCCGCACTCACGTTTGTTATGTGATGTAGTAGCGTTGTGGTATTCTTAGCGTCCGCCATCTTTCTTTGTTTCCGGAAGCTATTTTGTTCTATAAGCTTCCCCGATCTCAATAACATCAATGTATTTATATACACAAAACCCAATCCAGAAAAATTAACACAAATTTTTCCCAATAATGGATAACAAAAGGCAAACACGCCCCATGCCCAGTGTATTATCCCACGAAAGCCAAAAAAAAAAAAAAAAAAAATAGGGAGGGGATAGAAAAAGAAAAAAAACAATGCAAAATACTTATCAAGCAATCCACCCCGGCAACCGTTTCACACATGCCAACTCTCTCTCTCTCTCTCTCTCTCTCTCTCTCTCTCTCTCTCTCTCAGGGCGTGACTCGCAACAAAAAACTCTGCTCGAGTATATTCGCCACAAACAAACAATAGGAATATAAACAACAACAAAAAAGTAAAAAGAAAAATATAAAAGACAAGAAGAAAATAAGAAAGAAAACTTGAAAATACACTCACATCTTCATATGACTGGAAACCGAATTTGTATACGCACCGCAAATATGCGTGAACTATTAACCCTTAAACGCCGAATGGACGTATTAAACGGCGAGTCAAAATCTCCCCCGATTTCCGAATGGACGTACCATATGTCGGCTCAAAAAAGTTTTTTTAAAAATTCGCGGAAAAATACTTATAGGCCTACCAGCCGAAAACATTTGAATCACGCGCCTTGGGGGATGCTGGAGTTCACGGATCAAGGCGTTTTGTTTTGTTTACAATCGGGGGGGGGGGTTTACGCAGGCGCGCAAGCGCGAATTTCTTTCTTATCGCACTAAAAAGTATCAGTGACACATCTCAAAAATTATTTCGTCTCTTTGACATAATTTTTGCACCATTTTAAATTATCCTTTACATGAAGTATTATATATGAAAATATGCGCAATTTCATTTAGAATACAACAACAAAATAATCATGATTGTAACTTTTATCAGTTTTGAAATATTTCCATATAAATAACGATAAGTGCCAAAATTTCAACCTTCGGTCAACTTTGACTCTACCGAAATGGTCGAAAAACGCAATTGTAAGCTAAAACGCTTATATTGTAGTAATATTCAACTATTTACCTTAATTTTGCAACAAATTGGAAGTCTCTGCCACAATACTTCGATTTATGGTGAATTTATGAAAAAACTTTTTCCTTACGTCCGCGCGGTAACTCTTCCGAAAAAAATCATACATGCGATTGTGGTAATGTTTGCACCATTTTAAAATTAGCCGTTACATAAAGTTTTATATATGGAAATGTGGGCAATTTCATGCACAATACAACTAAAAACAACCCATGGTTGTAGCTTTTATCAGTTTTGAAATATTTTCATATAAAAAATGATAAGTGACAAATTTTCAACCTTCGGTCAATTTTGACTCTACCGAAATGGTCGAAAAACGCAATTGTAAGCTAAAACTCTTATATTTTAGTAATATTCAATCATTTACCTTCATTTGTAACAAATTGGAAGTCTCTAGCACAATATTTCGATTTATGGTGAATTTATGAAAAAAATAAAATTTTCCTTACGTCCGCACGGTAACTCTTCCGAAAAAATCATACGTGCGATTGTGGTAATGTTTGCACCATTTTAAATTTGCCGTTACATAAAGTTTTATATATGAAAATGTGCGCAATTTCATGTAGAATACAACGAAAAATAATTGAAGTTTGTAGCTTTTCTCTTTTTCGAAATATTTGCATATAAATCACGATAAATAGAAAAAAACCACGTTCGGTCAACTTTGACTCTACCGAAATGGTCGAAAAACGAAATTGTAAGCTAAAACTCTTACAGTATCGTAATATTCAATCCTTTGTATTCATTTTGAAACAAATTGGAAGTCTCTAGAACAATATTGAGATTTACGGTGAATTTTTGAAAAAAATATTTTTTTATGTTCGCACGTTACGAATTCGTACATCATGTTGTGATAATATTTTTCCGGTGTTGCTTTTATTGTTTTACAATGTATTATATATCAAAATGATTGCAATTTAGCGTACAATACAACGAAAAAAGAAACTCGTTAGCTTTACCCGTTTTTTGCACAGCGTGATTTTAATACAATTATGCATGAATTTTTTTTTTTTGCTACCATATATCGCATTATTTACATATGATAATGATATTATTTTTCATTTCTAATGATTGCGTACTAATCTTCAGGCAATGACAAAAAAAGGAGCCAAAAATGAACTCTTAATCTTCAAAACTAAGCGCGCTGTGATTTTTTGAAAAAATTATTTTTTCCGCTTCCGCGCTCACTCAAAACCGGCTCCGGAATTCGGGGGAGTTTTTTATTTTTACCGCTTCGGCGTTTAAGGGTTAACTACACTTGTGAAACACTTAAATACGTCGAAAATTAAACTTTTCCCCTTCACGTTTTAAAACACTGGTGTTCAAGAATCCCAAGATAGCTGACACTGACTTAGCCCAAGAGACGAACTGCTTCTCCTTGTTCAACCCATTGAATCAGCAAAAAGAGCTCCGAGTTGCCTGTGACATGATTATAACCCCTTTTCCTACAAAAAAAAAAAAAAAAAAAAACAAAAAAAAAAAAAAAAAAAAACCATCTGGCTAGCTGGTCACAAGTCTCTTCGTTAGCGTACCTACAGCTTATAAAATATATAAAAAGGCTCTTAAACCGCCTGCCACCACTCTTACCCCCCCACCCCCTTTTCCTTAAACTACACAAATTGAAAACCCTTACCTGTCGTCAATGGTGCCCTCTGTCTGCAACCATGTCGTTAGGCTATTAAGATCTCATAAGGATAAAAATATACTATTTATTACCCAAAGCAGTTGAATATAAAATAGAACAAAATGATTAACAAGTCATAATGACAGAAAACCCAAATCTGCCCATAAAGAAACCAGTAAGTTAACATTCTACCATCCTGACTAAGAATTCACTCCCAGACCCAAAATGTCAATAAGTTCATTATATTAGTCTGGTTAGAGAATCCTGTCTCTAAATTAGCCATGGAATAGGACACATCTAGGACGCATCTGTAATAAAGATAATAATGGATAAAAAATACACTTCACACATCACTCTTTTCAAAGTATCTAAGTAAAGGAAGTATTTCACGCTTCTCTCTCTTTTCAAAGGTAACGGTATTCTAAGTCTTACAAAATGTATCATACCTTTACGATAGGGCTTTCTCTTCCGACACTCGGCGTGTACCACTCTACCTTTTTGTGCTCACCGAAAAGAATGTGACTTTTGCAAGTGCCTTGGTCTATTAGACCTGTAACATCCGTACAAATGAATGTACATGCTTGACGACAGGATGAGCAGTCTTTTGGTTAAACTGCTTGCATACTCAAATTCCTTCACTCAAGTAAGCTGCCCTTACAGCTCAGCTTGTCTCCAAGCAAGACATGATATGTGATTCATTAACATTCATACTTTTAAGAGATATATATATATATTATATATATATATATATATATATATTATATATATATATATATATATATATATATATATAATTATATACATATATCTATATATATCTATATATATATATATATATATATATAATATATAATATAGATATATATATATATATATCTATATATTTATATATATATATAACACGGGCACACACACACATATATGTGTGTATGTGTGTGTGAAAGAGAGATTGGTCGTGGACAGTCTAAAATAGGCAAATTATAAATATAAAAAAATCATGAATAAAATTATTATTTAACCCAAAATCATTAATTATCCATTATACAACTAATAATTATTCGATTCCTATGGGAAAGATTGGTGGAAAAATAAAATTCATAGAATATACCCCTTTATTAAATCTGCAATGCCCATGGAGATATCATACGGTCAAGTATCCTACTGACACAGCTATTAAGGGCTTAACAGCTGTGTCAGTATATATATATATATATATATATATATATATATATATATATATATATATAATATATATATATATATAATATATATATTATATATATGTATATATATATATATATATATATATATATATATATATACCATATATATATATATATATATATATACATATATATATATATAATATATATGTAAGCCTAGGGTTTTTGATTAATAATATATTGTCCGTGTGTTCTCTGTGACCTATGGAATGTGGAGAACAGTGTAGAGGTGACAACCCGAGAGTAGCTGATGAATGAGTTTCTGGGGATGGCGTGAGATAAAAATGCTTAGTTCGACAAGTCAATGTACTGAGTTTATTAACTCTTCTCAAAGTGCCTTTGTGAAACTGGATGCAGCTAGAACCGTGAGGCGCTAACGAACTGTGTGTTCGTATGTGCGTGTGTGCCTCTTCCCTTTAAGAGTGTCATACCCAAGCCTATGGGAGGATTTTGACAGAGGGTCTTCAAGTCACAGGCAAGATGCCGTGGCGTTCGCCGGGAGTTTTTTTATTAAGTGTTTATAGTGATCCGGCTGTTTGGGTGAGTGTTGAGTTACTTTAGCCAAAGAGTGGCTTATTATCTGTTTGACATTTTTGTGATGATATCCAATATTTAACCTCTGTCAATCTTGTGTGTGTACTTACCGGGATGTGTTCTGTATCTTTGAAACAGACGATTCTGGTACTTGTGGAATGCCGGGGGACAAAGAATTCCCAGAGGGGTGTAGACTTTTTTGGTGACTAGACAATGTACTGTTTCGGGGTTTTTTGAGTTAGTCTGTAAGACTGGATTACTTGATTGATTGATTTATTTATTCGTTGTTAATAAACGTTAATGTTATGACGCAACTCTCTCATTTTCATTACCTGTTAGAATGGAGAGAAAGAGGTGGAGAGAGAGAGATTCCTTGGAGGGAGAGAGAGAGAGAGAGAGGGATTGCCGAGAGAGAGAGAGAGAGAGAGAGAGAGAGAGAGAGAGGCTGTGTGAGTAATGCTGTGTGTGGGTTTGCCTTCCGCTCGTGTCTCACGCTTACCTTATGAATAATGGGGGGGGAATCCCCCCATTAACATATATATAATATATATATATATATATATATATATATATATATATATATATATATATATAATATATATATATATATATATATATATATATATATGTGTGTGTGTGCATGAATTTTTATCACATCACCAACCAACGTTGTCAGCCCCAAAAGCAATTACTATCGGGTTGGTGTCATTCAATATCCACCGGACATCTTTTATTCCATTAGAGGCAGTTCCGTCATTTTCTTAATACGGATTCTACCTCTGATATTTCCATAATATTGATTCCACTGTTATCATTTTCTAAACATAAATTCTATCTCAGTTATTTTCTTAACATAAATTCCTGAGCCACATTTACTTAACATAGATTCCCGTTCCGTCGTTCTCTTAATATTAATTCCCATTCCATCGTTCTCTTAATATAAATTCCCGTGCCATAGTTTTCTTAATATTAATTCCCGTTCCATCGTTCTCTTAATATCAATTCCCGTTATCATTCTCTTGATTTCCAGTCCCACTCCATCAAGTTTAAATACTGATTCCTGTGTTGTCATTATCTTAATACAGATTCCCGTTCCTTCATTTTCTTTATATAGACTCCAGTTCCATATTTGTCTTACAATAGACTCACGTTCCGTCATTCTCTTAATGCAGATTCCCGTTCCATCTTTGTTTAATATGGATTCCCATTCCATCTTAACGTTACTATGGATTCGCGTTCCTTTATTCTCTTAATGTAAAATTCCCATTGCGTTAAATTCCCATTATAAACTCGTACGAACACTTCCTGTAATTTGTATTTTCGTTGTAGTCGATTTCACTGGATGTGATAAGAGACTCTCTTTGTTGGAAACATGTCTCCTGGTTTATACTCGGTTTTCGTCCTACAAGGAACATTATTAAAGAGAATCGGAAGCTGATATTTTAACCAATAACAGAAAAGTTACAGGAATAAATTTATGTAGTTTTGCATTCAATTATATCGACGTTAAAATATTACATTCAGCTTTTAAGGGAACTGGAAAATCCTGTGGCACGAGTTTTGTCTCTCAGAATAAGTAAAGAAAATCGGTGATAATATGAATTTCTTATTTCAGAATAAGAAATGGCCCGAATTAATATTATTTGTGTTGAGAAGAGACTCTAGTTCCTCGAGGGGTCGGCGCACGACCAGGCTTTGACGACATATAAATATCGGTCATGTCAGTAACTTGTAAAGCCGATGAGTGCTGACGTTTACACACACACACAGACACACACACACACACACACACACACACCGGGAAAGAGAGAGAAAGAGAGACAGAAAAAGAGAGAGATATGTTCCACTTCAATAACCTAGCCTTGTTTGGACATTTTGCTCCTTCTCCCACCTTTGATCATGAAGAGCAAACGTAGAGTAATAGTAAAATAAACACGTTAAAGAGGTAATGGCCACCTACAACTAATAAGAATTTAGGAGAGGAAATGATTATGGATTGTCTCATTTTTCATGACAGACAAACAATTCGCTTGGTAGAGGTATAGAAATCAGAAACGCGATAACGGATATATTATTTAAATAACTGAGTGTTATGTTTTATGTTGCAAGAGAGCCAGAGTTCCTTCTTTCATTATAATAGTATTTTCCTCCTTCTTAAGGAATCCTTACCTGGGACCAATTCATTTAGAACATCCTTAAGTCAAACGTCTTATACTCCAACCATTTACTGAGAGGTAGAGTTCATATGTTCAGATGTATAATTATGTACAAATTGAGCATACTTAATTCCCAGTGAAGAAAATGAGCCATGATAAGTTCAGTAATTACAGGATTTCACCTTATTTACCTCAGAACACTAGGACAGTTCAGGTGCGGCATTGTGAATCGCAATCTTGCAACAGGTACTATACGAATTTGACTGTAAATATTAGCGCTTTGTTATATTGTCAATTGTAAGCTTTGTCCTCTTACAAAAATAACTGTCAACTAAGAGAAACGTTATCAAACAAAGGCTTCAAAGGTTTTAACATATACTGTACAAACAGTTGTAAATATCAGTAAATACAACTGCGCTTTGTCATGATATCCAAAATTAAGCTTTGTCCTCTAATGAAAATATCTAATAACTAGGAGATACATAATTAAACAAAAGCTTCAGAGGGTGCAACAAATACAAGATCTTCAAAGGTTCAGTGGAAATCTTTGCCTGTTTCGTTAAAATTCACTCGTGTTAAAGACTCCACTTTACCAATAAGGGATGATATTCGAGGATAAGGGAGTAATTTGGTCGCTTAATTACAAGGACTTCTGTGACAACCTTGCATGCATAAGCACTGAGTTATTATCGCTACGTAT
>NC_061109.1:70781420-70783920 GCF_015104395.2 Macrobrachium nipponense
TGAAATTCGTTATGATAAACCCGCAAAGCTTATTTACCACAAGTTACAAAGGAATGGGGGAGGGGGGTATTGAGGTATTGGGAAGGAGAAGGGGAAGGGAGGGGGTTAAGGGTGTCTTATTCTCTAAGTTGGGTCAAATGATGGCCACGTGCCAAATTTTGTTTAAATCGGTCAAGTGGTTACCAAATTAGTAATCTCAATTTCTTTTACATGAAACCAACTCTATTCCACCCCACCCTTCCCCTACCTCTTGCCCATGCCTACGATTTACGCACAATTATAAGTTCATTGGCTGACTCTCAGGGCAGGGTGGAAGCACGCAAAGTTCCCATAAAGGGATAGGCTCTTTTGATTGTAACTCTAACAAGCATTAAGCTAAGGCCCCACCAAATCCGTCGCGGCGCGTCACGTGCGTCCAACACGGCTAAGCGTTTTGTGCGTTTTGATCAACTGTCATAGTTCATATACGAGTGGCCTCACACGGCGCATGAGCGTGCGTGGCGTCAAGTGCGTTGCCGGACTGGACGCACAAGGAACAAAACGTTTTGTTTTAGCCGCACGTGGACGTGCGTCTCCGAGCTGGGGTCCACATGAAGTAAGAAATTGAGGTAGACCTACAATAACCTGCATTTGAACCACCTGTCCAACTTTGAGTTATAATCAAATGTGATGATTTGCGGTTATGATAAAGTATTCATGTAGTCTTTTTTATTATATTCTAATGGATACATTTATGTAAATACCTTTGTTTCATAAGTTACTGTATCAAAGTGTTCAGATTACACACACACACACACACACGATCTACGTATCTTAACTTCTGTATTAAATAAAATAAAGTACAACTTTACAAATTTCGAAATCAGTAATCCTTCCCTCAGAGTTACTACAAGTTTCTTACGTTTATACTGATCTTCTGTAATTGATATTCGGGAATTAAGCCAAAGGTTTTCGGCGGCATCCAACAATATTAAAAAAAAAAAAAAAAAAAAAAAAAATTGTCTGGACGCTGTCGTAACTTATGAAAGTGTTGCATATTCTTCACCATTTCCACGTTCTTAATTTATGTCATGAGTCCAGATTTCTCTACTGTTCAACGCCTCTTAATTTGGTTGACAGCAACGAGTCAGAACAAAACCTCGCGCGTTCTCTTCATGACGGGGAGTGCTGCTGAAGTTTGAACTGTCCGTTTTGTAACCGTCATTCGTTTGTCTGGTTGAGCGGCGAGCCACTCTCGCAAAAGACGGACACGCTCATAGACGGATAGCCGTGTTGGACTCAAGCGACGCGCCGCGACGGATTCGGTGTGGCCTTAGCCTTAGCCTTAGAGTGAGCTAGTTTAACAACATTGCTTTAGTTATCGCTGGCTTTTATGCTGTTATCACCTTCGTAGGCTGATGATTGCGCACTCCCCTCTCCCCTTAAAAAACACATACACAAGCAAATAAAATATCACTTAAAATGGTGCAAATAATTTCTGTCCTTTAGAATATTTCTCTCTCGAGATCCGATTGAGTAACATAAAATGAAATATTAGGATGTACTAATTCATGAGTAACAGGTGAATGTTCTATGAATATAATTTGAACCCAAAATATAAAGCTGAGAACAAATCTTACAAAAAATATATATAATAAACAAGGTTAATTCAATGTTGGCACATTTTTGTTGGCTAAATAAAAAAAAAACAAATGCAAACAAAGGTATAATTACTTTATCATGAGGCAACGTGAAGTACTCTACAAACAATGCGTGAAAATTATTTGCATCAAAGGCTCTTCCAAAAAGGCAACTGAAATTTTTTTTTTCCGAATGAATGACACATCAGATACTAAAACTGTACCATCATGTTTTGAATAATTATTGGAGACAGACAAACAGATCAAACTGGGAATGCTTAAGTTGTGAATGAAATTTTTAGCCGAAAAAAGCTTCGTGGTTAATGCCTATGGATAAAGATTCTTCTCTATAACATTGTAATAAAAGTTCATACATACATAACATACATATACATACATATATCTATATATATATATATATATATATATATATATATATATATATATATATATATATATTATATATATAGATAGATAGATATAGATATATATATATATATATATATATATATATATATATATATTATATATATAATATAATATAAATATTTAGATATATGTATGTATGTATGTATGTATAGTATGTATGTAAGTATGTATGCACTTTTATTACAATGTTATAAAGAAGAGTCTTTATCTATAGGCATTAACCACGAAACAATTAAATCGGATAAAAAATTCCATTCACGACTTAAGCATTCCCACTTTGATCTGTCTGTCTGTCACCAATAATTATATATATATATATATATATATAGTATATATTATATAATATATTTATAATTATATATAATATATAATAACTATATTAGTAATTAGTAATTCTATATATATAATATATAATTATAATATAATATATGATAATATATCTTATACTAATA
>NC_061109.1:70788920-70826420 GCF_015104395.2 Macrobrachium nipponense
CAACTCGGTCCTCCTCTCGGGCGATGGTTTGTGACACCCGACCGGTAATCACTTCTTGTCTTCAGCCGTTAAATTGGAATGTTTTCATTCTTCCGTTTTCCTCTCTCATTAAGTTTTCGTTATCACTCTTTCTTAGTTTTCCCCGATCATTTAATAGCAAACAGCTTGGCTATTTCAGCGCCAAAGATACCATCCTTATTTCTTCTATTTTATATATACCTGCGTTTTATATATTGTTTATCTTTAATGTCATAATCTCACGTGGAAATCTTTGCATCAGTTCTCCTAATTATTTCTCATTATGATCATTCTCTCTCTCTCTCTCTCTCTC
Source organism: Macrobrachium nipponense (assembly GCF_015104395.2). Classification (NCBI taxonomy): domain Eukaryota; kingdom Metazoa; phylum Arthropoda; class Malacostraca; order Decapoda; family Palaemonidae; genus Macrobrachium; species Macrobrachium nipponense. Next base: position 70,789,252 of record NC_061109.1, read on the forward strand.
TCTCTCTCTCTCTCTCTCTCTCTCTCTCTCTCTCTCTCTCTCTCGTACCTAAACTCTCTTGTTCACGTTTCTTAGTACAATTAATTAAACAATCGTGCAATGCTTAGAGCTGTTGATAAAAGGTAATAACATATTGACAGAAGTTCCATACGTACATGAAACTATTCATAACCAACCATTATTTCGTTTAGAATTCATCGAAATTAACACTCGTAAATTGTTGCACTACACGTAATAAAACACTATCTTATCACTGTGGTTCACTTGCTCCCAAATTCAAAATCACATGATACTCGCAATATCTTTGGAAAAGATATAGTATTAGGAATTGAAAGTTCCTTTTCTTGACAAATATATCATAACTTCTGACATATCACGAAATATTAAACGTTAAGGAAGTACAGTGTCAATTACAACCATCGTCATACGTACGTCATAAAAAATAAAAAATAAATCATATTTACTTGAAATTTAATATGCTCCCCAGTGTTGATAGAGTTACACAGAATTCCTTTTCCTGCTGAAGATAAAAATCAGGATTTTCCTTTTAGTGCCTTTGCATTTCAGGCAGATTCCTCCCAAAGGAAATTTCAGCCTTCCTCTCTTTGGAGAGAGAGAGAGAGAGAGAGAGAGAGAGAGAGAGAGAGAGAGAGAGAGAGAGAGAGCTTTGAAAATTGACCCCAAAGTGTGGAAAGAAAACTCCTGAATTATTTCGAGTCAAAAGCATCTCTCTCTCTCTCTCTCTCTCTCTCTCTCTCTCTCTCTCTCTCTCTATCAGCATCAGATAATAGATATTAAAACCTGTTTACAGAGATATGTAACTGTCTTAAATATATATAAGAATGACAATATAAATTAAAGATACAGACAGAAAAAACGTTATAGTCATAGTGTAATAACATTCATACTTGAATTTCAAACATACATACATACATACATACGGGTAACAGTTTCAAATTTAAAGCATCAAATAACCCAGTCATATCGATTTCGCTATATCACAGGAATAAATTACGCCCAAGTAGAGTTGACCTTACCTGTATCCGGCCCTCTATCTTCAATCTTAAAATAAAGTTAGCTTACGGTGGAACCTTATTCTCTCTCTCTCTCTCTCTCTCTCTCTCTCTCTCTCTCTCTCTCTCTCTCTCTCTCTCTCTCTCTCTCTACAAATCAATCATTAAAGTTGGGAGTAGCTTCTTTACCTAAATGAATAAAAACTCGAACCATAATACCCCAGACTCCATGATTCAGAGAACAGACATTGATATTGTGCACTTTCCCAAGAATTTCAGATACAGAACAATACGTTTAATTAAAGCTAATTAAATCACCGGATTTAGTAACAGGATCCTACAGCAGAAACTCGAGACAAACTTGGGTATCGTAAGTTTAAAAATGAGAGGTAAAATACTGGAGTTTTTGTCAACTCATTTTCTGGCCTGAAATTGTTGTAACATGAGAGACAAAGTTAAATTTTTATTATTATATTTGAGGATATGATTAGAACTTTTCCTACGCTTCAAAGATCACCGCCGTATAATCGAGATGCTATACAAATCCTCATAAATTTATAACTAAAATTATTCTCCCTTTTTTAAAACGAAACTATCTACGATGTAATCAATCTATAAACTAAAACTTGTAATGATAAAAAAATTCAGTTACGGTAAAGTGAGAGAATGATAAAAGTTGTACTTAACAATTCATGATAAACTCTATGGATTCCGCTATCCATTCGTCATTTACTCAATTCTGACTACTATATTACCGCTATTAGTCAGATCATCAGATTCTGAGGAACCAATTAAAACTGTGTTCGAGGAAGCACAGAAAAATTGGGTACAGTGTGATGGAAAGAGCTCTCTGTTACAAGTTTTGTCACTGAGGGAATAAGAAAATGTTAAAATATTTAACAGACTTTAAATAGATGTGAGAAGGTAGGAAACAACAGGTATACTATAATTATATGGTTTTAATAGTTATGTTTTTTTTCTGCTGATAATGTTTAGGTGATGAAATGTCTTTACTTAAATCAGATTTCATACAATTATCTGCAGAAAATAGATAAATATGAACACCTGAAGTTTGAACTCCATCTGTTAGCTTGTCCGCTGGTATGGTGGCTAGCATCGCGAATACCAATCAGATGTGACAGGTTCGCGCCTTTCCCAGGCCGATGAAAAATTACTGACTGTATCATGATCAGTTACTGCTGCCGTGTGGGGTCTGCGGTGGGAGGCTGAAACCAACATCCTTTGGAAGCTTGAATTTCCAGTCAATGGCGCCTGTGTGCTTGTTCCATGTAAATAGAATTCATCTAATGAAGAAATAGTAATAAACAGAATGGAACAGAGATTTAAACAATTGATTCGAGTGCTGAGTTCCTGAGCAATACTTCCATCCCTTCCCAGAAATAGGTCTCATACGAAAAATGCAAACAAATGTTGAGACCATTCTTCGTCTAAGAACAGTTTGCCTGTATATGACGACCATCATCTTTCCGTGATAGCATTAAGACCTTGTAAATCAAGAATAAATCTGTGAAACGTAACATTAAACTGAGCTGTGTTGTCGAGAGGGCCGTAAAGAAAACAAGAAATCGACGCAATTGCGTGAAAAATTTGCATCTGTCGATAGGGATAGAAAGGTATTGCTGGGAAGATACGTTTATGTCTCAATAAATAGCCTGAGAAGCATACGTATCACTTCCAAAAACTGTCTGCTCCGTTTAGCCTTGGGAGGAAAACCCCCAGTATGATTCTTTGGCTGCATTTGGAATTGACACATTGAAGCCATTTCAAATTTAAATTGGGTCCCCTTTTTATTCTGAATACAGAAACAAACAATCCTTTCCAACGTTATTTGGCAGCAAAAGTGACAAAGAAACGTTCCCAAAAGTAGTTACATTGAACGGAAGTATTCCGTTTTCTGTAAAATAAAAGCTGATCTCATTCCAAAGCCTAGAATTAGATTCAAAATTGCATTTATTTGATTAATGTAGTTTCATTCACGCGTCAATCACATAAATCATTGCCATATAAGAATCGTTAGCGAAACGCTGGAAAATCTGAAATGGTGAAAATATATCACTATGGAAAAAAGAAAAATATATTTCATAAATATTTTAATCTTAAAATTTAATGTTTTCATGATTATTATTGCAAGAGTAGAAACCTCTGTAGAACTGTAGATCTTCCTCGTATTCATTATTTCATTTATATATTTAATTAATTAATTAATATATCTATCCCTTATTACATTTTTAAATAAATGATCAATTTATCCATCCATCTATATGTTTATATATTAACTTGTCGAAAATTTCCTTATTTATGAAATTTAGGATCCCTTAGCCTGCATGTTAGTATACTACACACACTGAGCAGAAAAAATCACTTAGAACAAACGACCGTGTTATAAAAAATATTTATTTGCAATACAGAAACTAACATCTGTAGATTTTAGATCATTTTGAGAAATTTATATGTAGTTGGTAGTCAGTTGATGCTAGTTCACTTGGAGTAGAGGATGCTTCTGGTCAGCAAACCTAGAAGCATTGGCAGATCTACTCCTGTCCCAAGCTTTCCACTCCACCTTGAGCCAGCCCTAAAAGATAGATAAATCTTTAACCACCCAATTCAAATTGGAAACCAGAATTTGTCTAGAATTGTTTAAATGAAATTGAATATAATTTTTTACTACACTAAAATTTTCACAATATATAAAGTCAAATCAACAAATTAAATTCACCTCCAAAACTAATCTCAATTTAATATTAATTTCTAAAATTGCAAATCAATAGCCAACAATTTTAATCATATTTTGACCTAATTAACAAATTAAATATATGTGATGAAGGCATCACTTAGAATATATGTTAAAAGGACGAATTTCAATAAACAAGTAATTTATGGTCGACCATTGATAATTTTAATTAGAGTAACCTATAAACAAACCTAGTTTCACGAGTGATTTTCAATTACTGTGTTCAAGGCTTTATTTATTTTTTGACTTGAGGATGATAAAAGTCACCAATAAATGCCACAACTATTGTGCCAATCAATACAATGACCCACCTTATAGTGACTTCATAGGATGAAATAGAGAATGGATATGATAATTCCATAGCCATCACTGAGGTCGCCTCCACATTCATCAGACGAGGTGTAGAGTTAATTTAATTCTTCATGGTGTTGCACTTAGTATTCATAGCACGGAACACAATGAGTCCCATCGTTGTAGAGTCCAGAAAAATGTCCAGCACTACGACGAAGAATATAAATCCTTAAAATATCCACAGGTAAGGTGAGGTGAGGGAGGTGAGGTGAGGGAGAGTAATCACTCCTTGACGGTTGGTGTTGGACTGCTTTTTCCTTCCGACCGTGACTTCGAGGTTCTTCGTAGAGTTGTTTGGCTCGGAATATTCAGAAAATTAGGTAGTTAGTAGTTATCTTTAACTCCTCTTTACTTTGGTTTGCACAACGAAGGTTGAGGTCAGTTAATTAGCACAATTTTATTTACAGTGATTTAGGAAAAATAAAGCCTCAAACATTAATTGAACAAACCGGAATTAAATTATAACAAATTAAAGGAAACAAATTCAAAGAAATTATAAAGTAAACTACGGAGATAATTACCAATTCCAAGGAATGTTTCTCCATGTAAGGTAATTATCGATCATAAAGAAAATTTCTCAATCACCCAAAATAGCAATAAACTTTGTACAAAATGTTATAGGAATATATATTTAAATATATTTTATTTTATACACACACACACACACACACACACACACACACACACACACACACACACACACACACACATATATATATATATATATATATATATATATATATATATATATATATATATATATATATATAAGATATATATTTATATATATATATATATATATATATATATATATATATATATATATATATATATATATATATATATATATATAACATACTCATTATTTACTTTTTCCATCAATTCTGCACCTTTTTTAAAAGCTTCCTGAAACATTGTCAACGAAAATGATGTTTTTTCGTGAGCGAAGACTTTCCTGAAAGCCTCTTCCTTTCTCAGATTCCTCCCTAGTTTGCTTAAACGTTGTTTACTTTGCTCTTAAACCTGCGCCTGAAACGTCTCGCATTTTGTCTTCGCTTCGTCATTTTTCCACGAGAAAACATGATTTGATGCTCTTTTTATATTTTCTTACATGTTTATCTAACAAAGGACTTAGCTATGACCTCTTCTTAGCATTTAATTAATTAGCAGACGCTACGTCCGTGTGTAATGAAATAATAATAATAATAATAATAAATAGTAATAATAATAATAATAATAATAATAATAATAATAATAATAATAATAATAATAATAATAATAATAATAATAATAATAATAATAATAATAAATTCAACTACCAGTCGTGGTTATGTCCCATAAACGAAGAAACAATAAACAAAATTTGAATCGCAAGACTAAAACATTATTATGATTCTATATTATGTTTTAGCCGTGGTGCAATCAAGGCATCAATCAAATAAATACCACCCTTTCTGTAAACTTCTCTCATTCATATACCTGAAGAGAGACACAGCAGTCTCTGAAATATAGTACTTTTCTCTCTACATTTTGGTGTTTTTATGGGCTCCTTTTATTAGATGGAATTCTGTTGTTACAGAACATTTTTACCAGTCATATATTATATATATATATATATATATATATATATATATATATATATATATATATATATATATATATATATATATATATATATATATATATGTATATATATATATGTATATTATATATATATATATATATATATATATATATATATATATATATATATATATATGTATATATATATATATATATATATATATATATATATATATATATATATATATATATATATATATATCGAGCAACAATGTCCTTTAATATCTAATTCGCTCTACCTCGGGATTAATATACTTTCATATATGCTTAACCGAAGGAGAATTTTTTCTCGATAATAGACTTGCCTGGACCTGAGCACGAACCCATGGAGCCTTTCATAATCCAGGAACGTCAGTGAAGCTTTTACCTACTATATATATATGTATATATATATATATATATATATATATATATATATATATATATATATATATACATATATATATATATATATATATATATATATATATATATATATATATATATATATATATATATATATATATATATTATAATCATATATACATGTGTGTCTGTCTGTCTGTCTGTGTGTATCACGAAGGAACACGTACTAAATGATATCCTTAACTCCATGGTAAAAAGGTAAGTGAAACAGGGACTCGGAACAAGTGCTTATGTAGTATATTCTACATTTTCAAGTTCACACTGTATATAAAAGAAGTTAGTAGGCTTTTATATACAAAAAGAGGACGGGGTTACTGTTTATTAGTCTGAGCGGCATGTAACCCCACCCCCTTTTTCTGTTTTTGTATATAAAGGCCTGTCAACATCTTTTATATTCAGTGTGAACTTAAAAACGTAGAATATACTACGAAACTACTTCTTCCAAGTCCCTGTTTCACTTACCTTTCTACCTTAGATTTAAAGATATTCTCAAAACGTGTTCCTTCGTACTACACACGAACACACACACACATATATGCATTAATCAACATTCTTATCTGCAAACTAGCTGGTTGCATTTTATTACATCTGAAAATGTTATATTACCATGATATTCACCCACCTAAAGCTACAAGGTAAGGAGATTCAACCGAGTGAAAATATAAGCGAAAATGTCAAACAAACATATTTGCGCAAGCTTTCCGCTAATAGAGCCTTCTTGCTTCACTCCACTTTGCATCGCTTCCTCCTGGAAAATATATAATGCTTCCTCATAACCAGGTTGGTCTCAGTTTGCGAGAGTCTCCACCTCATTAGCCAGATGCTGCTCCACTCCGTCCTTTTGCGTTTTGAGTCTAATTCCGTCTGGGAAAAACATCAACATGGGATAATGGATGTTATTATTTCGCAATCGTAAGAGGATTTTGTGTTCAAAGCATAAAACCATATCGAAATATATAGTGAAAAGAATAAAAATAACAAAAGACATGAATCAGCGTTGGTGTGAATAAAAAATAATTAAATGCATACACACACACACATGTATATATATATATATATATATATATATATATATATATATATATATATATATATATATATATATGTGTGTGTGTGTGTGTGTGTGTGTGTGTATGTGTGTGTATGTATGTATGTATATATATAAATAAATAAATATATATATATATATTATATATATATATATATATATATATATATATATATATATATATATATATATATATATATATATATATATATATATATATATACGACATTGCTTGCTGAATCAGCAAACTAGTTTTCATAATGCGTACGTTCAATTTGAAAAGTAATGTTTCCTACTGAATTTACTGCTGATTGATAACGAGCCCAAAAAAAAAGCTTTTTTTCAATAAATTTTGTCAAAAGTATTCATTTCATATTTCATACAAACATATTTTTGTATTTTAGGAGAACGTTAATTATGTAAAACCTGTTGTCTTTGTTTCCGTTTTAGTTAGAATATTGTGATAATTCTGACACTGTTTAGGCTCTCTGAAAGTTAATGTTTTATTTACCATACACGAACCCAATATTTGCGAATATCTTCCTTTATATGATTATAGGTTCAAATTTAGATACCAAACAAATTTGTGAAAGAGTCCAAACTATCATAAGACCAGCCTTATTCTAAAAAGAGCTGGAACTCACAGATTCAAGAACCAGATAAGACCACGTCTCGAACAGATAAAGAATTAAGACAATCAAAGGCGCTTGGGAGTGTATCCCTTTCATGCGAAACTCCAAGCAACATCAAAGGCTCTTTGTGAGGGACAGAAACCTCTATCAAAGGGAGTCTAAAGTACTCGAAAACTTATTATGAAAGCCTGAAATAGTAAGAGCGAAAAGAGACTCCGTCACATTTCAGCTCCTCTAAAATTCGGGTCCATTTCAGTTCGGACACGAAGATAAAGAAAAGGATGATCTGTGATTAGCCTAGTGGCACAATTCAACGCCCTGGGTAGATCTAATTACAAGTATACTTGTTACAGTAAGAATGTGAAACCAGGGATTTCACGAAATCCATGGAATTTTCAGGGAAATCGTGAAATCACCAGTTCACTTAAGGACATTTGATCCCCAAGGGGCCAGTCCTAAAAACGTCGAAACATTGCAGATGAATCACTATTTCGCATTATTTAGAACTAGCCCCTCGGTGATCAAATATCCCTAAGTGAATTGGTGATTTCACGAATTGTTAGAAAATTTTAGGGATTTCAGGGATTTCGTGAAATCCCTGGTTTCACAGTCTTATAAATTTTATATTTAACAGGATTTAATTGCACTGAGAAATAATTCTAAAGCAAAAGCAAATGATGGATAGAACCTAAAGAATTATGATTGATTGCAAGATTAATTTTCTCCTGGTATCCTCCATAATGCACACTTCAATTCGCTTGCATTTGCGCGTAAAGTTATTTAATAAAAATATAAATCTAGTCACCGGTAGTTCCAATTTATCATTTAGTTGCAGATTACTTGGCATTATCAGTTTCTGTACCATCAAAGTCTAACTATCAATCGGTGAAGCAACAATGAACTTTTCAAAGCAGAGAGAGAGAGAGAGAGAGAGAGAGAGAGAAGAGAGAGAGAGAGAGAGATTATATATATATATATATATATATATATATTTATATATATATATATATATATATATATATATATATATATATAATATATATATATATATATATAAGTTCATCAACTTTTTGGGGAAATAATGAATTATTAAGAAAATATACCAGAGAGAGAGAGAGAGAGAGAGAGAGAGAGAGAACATATTTATGTTCACCAACTTTTTGGGGAAGATAGTAAAGTACTTATAAAAGATATACTAGAGAGCCTCCGATATTAGGGTGCCGTTTACATAAATAAGAAAAAAAAAAAGTCATGAGCCTCAGGCTTATTATTCCCCTGAAACAAAACAGTTCCACAAGAAAAAAAAATGTGTAAAACATGAGCAACCTGGAGAAAATTGTCAAAGAACGCTCAGAGATTAAATTGAATTCCCAAGAGCGCTACAAAAATCAAAACAATAAATAAAATAAGATTGATCAAAAGGAATTAATATAAAATGAGACTGAGATTGAGTGTGATCTAAAACAAGCAAACAGGCGATATCAATGTTCAGATAAGCGTGGATGAAAAAATACAATCAGAGCATACATGAAAAATATAAAATATAATCTTCAAGAAGTGACAATTAAATCTAAAAAAAAAATATTTGTCTAAAGGTATATTATTATTATTATTATTATTATTATTATTATTATTTTTTTTTTTTTTTTTTTTGCTCTATCACAGTCCTCCAATTCGACTGGGTGGTATTTATAGTGTGGGGTTCCGGGATGCATTCCTTGCCTCCTTAGGAGTCCCATCACGTTTCCTTACTATGTGTGCCGTTTCTAGGATCACACTCTTCTGCATGAGACCTGGAGCTACTTCAGCCTCTAGTTTTTTCTAGATTCCTTTTCAGGGATCTTGGGATCGTGCCTAGTGCTCCTATGATTATGGGTACGATTTCCACTGGCATATCCCATATCCTTCTTATTTCTATTTTCAGATCTTGATACTTATCCATTTTTCCCTCTCTTTCTCTTCACTCTGGTGTCCCATGGTATTGCGACATCAATGAGTGATACTTTCTTCTTGACTTTGTCAATCAACGTCACGTCTGGTCTATTTGCACGTATCACCCTATCCGTTCTGATAAACCATAGTCCCAGAGGATCTTTGCCTGATCGTTTTCTATCACTCCCTCAGGTTGGTGCTCGTACCACTTATTACTGCAAGGTAGCTGATGTTTCTTGCACATGCTCCAGTGGAGGGCTTTTGCCAACTGAATCATGCCTCTTTTTGTACTGGTTCTGTGCAAGTGCCGGGCATTCACTTGCTATGTGGTTTATGGTTTCATTTTTCGTATTGCACTTCCTACATATGGGAGAGATGTTATTTCCGTCTATCGTACTTTGAACATATCTGGTTCTTAGGGCCTGATCTTGTGCCGCTGTTATCATTCCTTCAGTTTCCTTCTTATTATATTATTATTATTATTATTATTATTATTTTATTATTATTATTATTATTATTATTAGCGAGGCGAAATTTCTTAAATGACTAAATTCTCTGACGCATATTATTGTTACTAACATGAACCAAATAACTAGCGAAACGATACTGCTAAATTCTCGTATCCTCAGAATGTGGTAACTACGAACATGCAAATCAAATACGGCCCATATTCTCATTAAACAGTGATAACCTCTCTAAAGCTAATACGGGCGTAGAACTCAAACTAAGGAATAGAAGATAAAAAATATTAAAAAGCAAAGTTTAACCGGATTTTATTCTTTTCAGATGGCTTAAATGTGTTTACTTACCTTAATGAAAGGAAGGGGGGCCAATTATGAGATGGATACAAATTTGAGAAAAATGAAAGGTGGTATTTTTTTGGACATAATGTATTATTGATATTTCAAATCAGACCAAAGTTGAATTTGGAGAAAGGTTATGGTGGTTAAGAGTACACACTCTCTCTCTCTCTCTCTCTCTCTCTCTCTCTCTCTCTCTCTCTCTCTGTCAGTCAGAATCAGAGGGTTTATCCTCATTGAAAATTAAATCTTTTTTGGTCATCATTATCTGCGTAAACCCATCATCTTTTCCCTATAGTAAAGAAGTTAGGCAGAAAATTAATTATCACATTGAGTGGAAATAATCGGTTTCTCATCAAGGCCTTCTTTCCCTGATAATACTTTTCCTCGTTTTCTTATGAAATCGCCTGATTAATATAATATCTCTCTCTCTCTCTCTCTCTCTCTCTCTCTCTCTCTCTCTCTCTCTCTCTCTCTCTCTCTCGTAGAGGGAATGTATGAAAATGTCTCAAGTAATGAGACTTAACTTTAGAATAAATAAAGTAACTGAGAAGTATTCTTCAGTTTTTAAGATAAAATGCTACCATCATTATTCTGAAGATATAAGCTTACACGGCCACTGACTTGATATTTAAGCTTCCAAAGAATATGGAGTTAATTTGAAATGAATTGCAGATAACAGGAAATACAGAAAGGAGAGAAATAAATAAGTACAAGGTGAATTCTTTTAGGGTGGCGATGCATTGCATCCCCGGTTGAAGTTCTCAGGTTCTAATTGTTCAGCATTCTTAGGGAGAATGTAAAATCCGTGAAAGATTTAATTCCATATTGGACCATCAGGGCTGCTCACAAGAGCAAGAAGCCATGCTTGCTCAAGGCAAGCTTAATCTAACAACAGCAATAACAGCTACAACAACAACAATAGGATACAGGCCATAAACTTGGCTCGAGGTTTGGAGCTTTATGATTTAATAATTGTTCTTGAAAAGGACAACGGAAGGATGATATGTAAGTAATTGTGCGATCAATCAAGGCAAAAAAAAAAATGATGTTTTTAACAAAAGACCTATAATGTAAACATGAAAACTTAGAAGAAATCTATTTAGGAAAGATACGAAAACAAAAACAGTTTATCCAAACATTCATACCAAATACACGTATTTACCAACAACTATTTGTGTCGCTGACTTTTAAAGTCGTTTAATTCTTCACTATATTTGAAAATAACTATAGTTACTCTTGGATGTGTATCGTTATATCATGATATTGGGTCTCAGTCTCTATCGTGTCTTTCGAGAGACTAAATCTACTAATCCCTTCAGCTAAGTAAGGATAGTCATGACATGTTAATTACACAGCTTCTTACCTCTTCTGTCTGTTCGGCTCTAGTTTTCATAATATCCACAGCCTTTAAAACCCTATTTTGAGCGCCATCCAGAGGTAGCACTTATTGTTCTGATTCTTGCACTACACACCTTTCGTTTCTCACACTTCCGATATGTGGTATTCTTAACATTTTATCAGTAACGTATATTTATCCATTTAGAAGGAGCTTTGGCCCACCAATTACTGTCCTAATGAATTACAGGATCAAACTCTATGGGTAAAAACATCTTGCAAGGCCACTACTAACGTTAAATTATAAATGCGCAGTAATTAAATGCTGAACTGGGAATTTGTCATAAACTAACTATTATGCCAGATTGGTGAATTCGTTTTTTTTCTCTCTCCCTTGTGTCCTCTCGGCTTTATGTCCTTTCAGCATCACACGCTCGATTCCCTGTACTTCGGCGGAACTGCACAGCATCCGTCCGAGCACGGTTTTTCCTTTAACTACAAAAACCCCTAATTTCGACCTAAGACTTCTTTCCCACCGTTATCCCTACATTAAAGGTCGGTTGCCTGATGCGCCTTCTCCACTGCCTTCTATCAAAGGCTTCATCATGCATGGCTTATTTTTTGGCAAAGGGGGTTTTTACTACAGCATGCCCTTGCTGTCATCAACCACATTTATTAGCAGTGGGCCTAGCCTCCTACTAAAAGGTAAGACTGCAAGGCAGCAGTTTCCACAGTTATTGGCGGTGGGCCTAGCCTTTTATTTAAAAGTAAGACTGCAAGGCAGTAGCTGTCCTTTTAGTCGCCTTTTACGACACGCAGGACCTACGATTGTGGTATTCTTACACCCCTACCACAGGATCATCTAATTTCGACCTGAGAAGGGTTAAAATAAACGCCTCCCCTTCATTGATAAACATGACAGGCCATTTCTTTTGGAGAGTTCAGACGTTACGTAACATTCGAAAATGGGAGATGAGGATAACTATTCTCGATGGCGAACCACGCTCAGAAAAGGTGGCCGTTATGCAAAGAGGCTTTTGGAATTGGCATATAAGAGGGCGATACTTCGTTTGCGTAAATATGAGGCCCCCGACCCAAACTGATCCATTTCGTATGAAAATGGCTCCGTCGATGCCCTTAGGCCCCATAAAAACTTGAAGCAAAGGGGGAGCAACATAGCAGGAAAATGAGAGAAGCATTCCCCGCACTTTTACGACTTGGGGAGCAAGAGTCCTCTATGAATATTGTTGTGGCTGGTGGCCCCTTTAGGCATTGTGAATCATCCAAAAAGCGCATTGAGGGTCCTCCAAGAATCGCTCGTGAACTGAGAATCCTCCCAAAGATGGCCTTGAGAATCCTTTAAAATTCATTGGGAATCCTCCAAACAAAACGACCTTCATAATCGCTTAAAAACTGAGAATCTTCAAAATCAATCAAGCGAAAAAATACGTTTAAAATCCTGAGAAAAAAAGGGGGATCATTAAGAATCCTAAAAAAACTAAGTTCCTCATAAAAAAAACTTTGAGTATCCTTTAAAAAACTTAAACGCCTTCAAAAGCAATCTAGTCCAAAAAGACCTTTAGAATTCTGTAAAAACGGGGGATGCCTAAGAATCCTTTTATAAAACAGAGAAGTATGACTTTTAAGGAAGAAATTGCAGAACATCACCGTGAGAATCACATCCACAGATATGATCCTTGAACATCCTGCAGAGAGCGCAACAGAAGATTCCTCTCCTTCGGATTCAGCGTCTTCTTGATTAGTAATGAGTCCTGGAATGTTTCCATCAATTCTTATCTATTCAATATTTTTTTTATCTAATTTCACTCTCCATAGATTTTAAAGCTGTCTTGTGGATAGACGGACAAAACACAGACAAACACACAGACCTGACCTGCTTCCTATCACCTTGAAAATCGAGATAACTATGACAATATCCTACAACAAATGAATGAACAACGTAAAGAAAGACCATAGTATCATTCCAGTATTTTGAGCTTACGATAATGAATGAAGGCTGAGAAACAAAAGGAATAATAATGAAGTAAGATCAAAATCAAATAATTACATTTCAAGTCGCCTGTATTTCAGTAGCCATAATTCTGAACTTTGCATGTAGGAAAGTGTAAAATTTTAATAAACAATAATTAATATTTTATTTTTACACTTTCCAGGGGAGAACAAACAGTACTTCGCTAAACCGAACTGTAATGTTTGATAATTAGCGAGATTTCTTTTTAAGACGGTGAAATTAAAAGAAATAATGTCTCCTGCAAGACTCATTATGCATTAATACCTTTTCATATATCACAGGAATCATTAGCGCTTGATTATTAGTTACTTGAATCATTTCGTTAATATAGTATTACTTTCTTTTCGGCAGGTTAAAAAAATTATCTCGTTAACCCAGTATCTAGATAGCATATTTATTAGCGTGTGTATGTTAATATGTATACATGTATATGTATATGTATATATACAAATATACATGCATACATGCTAACAGATGATATATATACCCAGTATCTGGATAGCATATTTATAAGCGTGTGTATGTATATATGTATATATATATATATATATATATATATATATATATATATATATATATATATATATATGTGTGTGTGTGTGTGTGTGTGTGTGTGTGTGTGTGTATGCATTACATACATACACACACACATACACACACACACACACACATATATATATATATATATATATATATATATATATATAATATATATATACATATGTGTGTGTGTCTGTTTGTAAGTGTATATATATGTGTATATCTATACATTCCATTTCCCTCATAACACCATCATTGAAAGAGGTATTTCAGATAATAAAAATCCAGAAGGCGATCGAGAAACAGGAACCCGACCTCTCTCTCTCTCTCGCTCTCTCTCTCTCTCTCTCCTCTCCTCTCTCCTTCTCTCTCTCTCTATATATATATATATATATATATATATATATATATATATATATATATATATATATATATACATACCTTCACCGAAGGAATAATTCATGGGAGAAGAAAGGAGCCAAAAGAGAAAAGAAATGCGCACCCATTGTGAACTAATCGCAGCCGCACATTCGAACAGCAACACACACCGAGGCCAACATGGAACACGGCTTCGACACAAAAGTATTATCGATATGAATTCATGCACAGTCGAACGACAACGAATGAGAAACAACTGTTCCAGAAATGCGGTGGCATTAAATTCTGTCATTTCCAGTCGTACACTGGAGCGGCGTCTGTTCCAGGGGTGTATCGGGAGGTCGAAATGCAGAATGGACTCTGGAAAGGTTGTGGAACAGGAACTGACCCAGAATTCTAATTAGAGAAATGCCTTCAAGAGTAAGTCGATATCTCATCTTGAATGGGATTACTTATCCTTTTGCTATGTAAATATATAGGTAACGGAAATAATAAGAATCTTTTAATTAATTATTCTTAGGTTCTGTAAAATTGGTACACTTGCACTTCATAAAGAAGCAAATTATGAAGATTATTTACTTTTATTAGACCTAGTTTCATCTTTCATGTCCTGAATAAACCTGAATGGATTTCCACCTCTTACATCAAACTCACTTACAAAATAAAAATGGGTGAAACAGTATTTTTTACGGCGATGATTCATTCATTCATTCATCCATTCATCCTTTTCTCCATTTATTCATTTACTCATTCCTTTATCCGTTCATTAAATCGTTCAATTATTTCTTCATCCATCCGTCCATTCATTCATCCATCCATTGGGGTTTCCTTTTTTTTTAAGGAAAGGGCGCGTGGAAGGACAAAGAGGATGAGAAATGAAGGGAATGAAAAAAAAAATATATTGAAAAGAGATGAATAAAAGGGCGTTTTTTGAGTCTGCCATGAATTGAAATAAAAACTCTCGGTGAGTTTTATAATAATAATAATATCCTTTATTTCAGCTCAGGGCCATATACATGGAATATACAAAATACAGACAGTAACATACACAATCTAGATACATGAGACAACATGATAAAAAAAATGAATAATCGGCACTTATCCACAAAATAGCTGAGGTAGCATGAAAGATAGTAATCATAATACTGGTAATAACAGTAACAATATTGGTGAGAACAAAAAATATGCATTGAGAGTAATAACAGTTAGTGCACATATTACATAACTTAAATTTCCACTAGAGACCTTAGGTGATTTTAGTAGTCAGGTCCAGAGGTCTAAATACAAAATTTGAATGTAAAAAAACTTTACCTTGATAGTAATCATAGAAATAATGAAAAATTAAAATATCAGCAGTAAATGTAATAATGACAAAATCAGCAGATGACATCTTGCCAATACAGAGATTAAGTCCTTTAGGGGACAAAGGCCTCATTTTCCCATCTTTCCCACAATTTAGATCTTCTTGCTTCACTCCTTAGGATAATTTGTATGAGCGAGTTGCTGCTGTTTCTTACTCGGGTTACCAGACTGGACACTGTTCGCCCAACAATGACTTTTAAATTGTCCAGGTGGTTTTCTATGAACACCTGTGTGGCGGAGTGGTTGCGAGGAGTGTTTGTGAGGCGTCTCAGAATGTCATTGGGCACAACAGTGATGCGTCTCATGGTCTCTCGGGTATAGTTCGTCCAGAGGGAGCACCCATAGATACTGTAGCAGTACAAGCGGAAGAGCAGCAGTTTCATGTCTCGGTGACAGAAGGCAAACCTCCTTGTAATCATGTTGCCAGTTGCACATAGTTTACGACGCCTCTGTTCAATGTCTGCCGTATCTTTTAGGTCGTCGGTGATAATGTGACCCAAATACGGAAATTCGTGCACAAATTCCAGCCGATGGTTTCCGAGGAAAATTTGTGGTTCTGCAATATGTTTAAGCGATCTTGGGAGCAGCGACATGCACTGGGTCTTGGTTTTATTGTAGATTATATCAAATTCCTCTGCATATTGGCGGCAAGTGTCGATGAGTGGTTGGAGACCTTGCACTGATGGGGAAATCAGAGCCATATCGTTGGTGTAACAAAGGTTGTTTATAGTTGTTTCATTGACGGTGCATCCGATTGGGAGTGAGTTCAGTTTGACATTCAAGGCATCTGTGTACGTATTAAACAGGTATGGAGAGAGAATGCACCCTTGCCGAAGCCCGCTTAGGGAGCCGAAGGTGTACGATAATACGTTACCCCATTTGACACAGAATTGCTGTGTGGAGAACCAGCAATGTAAAAAGCCAATTAGATACAGGGGTGTGCCCCTTTTATGCAGCTTCAGGAAGAACTTCAGGTAGCTTACTCTGTCAAATGCTTTTCTCACATCTACAAAACAAAGGAAAACAGGTGAGGCTGATGATAGGTAGTAGTTCAGCAATTTTTTCAGTATGTAGATGCAGGTGTTGGTTGAGTGGTTTGCTTTAAACCCGAACTGGTTGTCAGTGGTGTGTAGAAAGGGGAGAAGTCTCACAAGAAGAACCGACTCAAGTATCTTCGATGTGATTGCAATCGGCCGGTAGTTGCCAGGGCCAGCTATATTTTTTAGCTTGTTTTTGATTAATGGTATCAAGTGAACTAAAAGTAGGGAGTCTGGAAGAAACTGGTGAATTATGCACGCATTGAATAGGGCAGCTAGCAAAATGTAAATTATCGGATGGCAGAATTTGAAAGCCTCTGCAGGAAGACCATCACAGCCAGGCGATTTATTATTAGGTAGGCTGTTTATGACATCGCTGATGTTACCTGGCGTAATACGGTCTGCAAAATGAAATTGAATGCTGTCAGTAAGGAGGTTATCTACATCCCTTCGGGAATCTTGATCATTTATGCAATTCAGGATATTGTTGAAGTGATCGCCCCACATACTTGTGATATCTTCGTCTCCGACTGCTTCCCCTACTCTCTGTGATAGCTTTTTAGTTTTGGGTTTTAAGGACTGGATATCTTTCCAAAGACGAGGATAATCACCAGATTCTAAGTTTCTAGACATGGCATCAGCTCTCAGTTGTTTTTTATTTACCCTGCAGTGCTTAAGAGCAAGTTTGAACTGAGCTCTCGCCTGTCTCATTAGTAATGCAGTGTGCTCTTCCCTGGGGCTACCATTTTGCCTCCACAGTAAAAACATTTCTTGTGAGTATGTATACAGATTTTTAACCAAGTCATTCCATCCAGGTATATTACGAGAATTACCTTGAGGAAATCTATAGGCAGTCCTGCCTGAAGCAAGCATAGCGGAGATTATGCTCGAATAGAATTCATTCAGATCCCTCCTTTGGTGGTCATTTCTACGATTTGTGTTAGTACAAAGTAAGGCATCTGCCGGTTAAACTATTGACCACAACCTGGTTTCTGTGGTCGCCCTAAAGTATCTGGTTTTCTGTTGGTTTTTAAAATCCCAGTTTACCGCTGGTGAGCGATCAGTTAGGGGGTTCACGGTAGGGAGGGATGGGATGTGATCGTAGTCCCTTGCAAGATCATAGGGAATATTGCAGGTCATAATAGAATCATATAGTTGTGGAGATGTGATGCAGTGGTCCAGCCAGGAGGTTGTAATAGCGTCCGCTCTTTTATGTACATATGAATAGGAGGAGAGAGGGAGGAGCATTACATCGCTAATTTGGAGAGCATGATTTTGACAGAAGTGAGTGAGTTCAATATAAAATTGTTTTGTGGAGTGAGAATTAAGGTCCCCGATTATACAAATATGATCAGCAGGAGAATCATGAATAATACTGTGTAACTCCCCTAGGATCATGCAGTAATGATCAAAATTATTGTTATTTTCCCATGGCATATAAACATTGATAATTAGGATTTTAGAGTTCCCTACTGTCACTTGAAGCCCCAGCAATCTGTCATTCCTGTAGGCCATCACCTTTATCATATTGTCTAACGATTTGTGCCACAGGAAAGAAAGGCCCCCTTTTGGGTGACCAGCTATGATTTGATCTGTAGCTTGCATAGATGAAGTCGAGAAGGTTCTGAAGTCTTCATGAATTGAATAGCAAATGGCAAGGTCACGTCCAGAGGAGCGTTTCTTGCAAAGCAATGATGCCTTTGAAGTTTTTGCAGAACCTGTTTAGGAGAGGAATGTTCTGCTTGAGACCAAAAAAATTCCAAGAGATCATTTGGGTGGATGGGGGGCAGTCACTCACCGTGGGGGCTTGGCTGGCACTTGCGGTGGAAATGACCCTGGTTGGAGTGTCAGTAAGTTCCCCTGGGGGTGGTTGGTCCCGGATTAGTTTATATCTTGAAATTGATATATTAGGACCGAAATTCTCGCCTTTAAGAATGTCAAGGTGTTGAAATAGGTAGGTAATCCTGTAGGCCACTTTATGTTTACTTCTGCATGGGAGTTCGTGAGAGATGAGTGGGTCAGAGCCAGTGAGAAACTTGACTCTCTCCACTATGGCGTCTAGCATCACCGATGAGCGCAGATTGTGAATTACTACGTGACATCTCTTCTCAGGTGTCGGGCGAGGTGAAACATGAATGTTAGGCTCCGGTCCAGCGGCCAAATGAGAGGTTCTTCTCTTCTTTCTGCTTGTTTGTCTGTTTGTATCTGCCAGCCGCCAGGCCCCTCATGATCACTCTCTTCTGCATCTACGATGGGGTTAGGGGAGAGAGATAGGGTGGGGACTATTACAAGGGCTAGTAATCATCACCGGAGATATATCTTCCACCGGAGGCACTAGGGAGGGAGACCAACAGTCCCCTCTGAACGGCCTATAGGTGACGGGGGGATTTCCGTGATGCTAGGAGGGGAGGAAAAACTGGATGCCGCATTCATAGGAGTCTGGTGGCTATCTGTGCAATTGTCTATCGATCCATGCACTCCTTTAATCACATCCCAGATCCGTGTTTAGTTATTTGTTTCCACCATTTCAAGACTGTCTAGGAATTCCTGTAGTCATTTGATGACGTCCCAGATTCTTGATAATTTATCATTTGTCTCCTCAATTTTTTCCGAGTTTTTTCCAACTATTTCTGAGAGAGATTTTGCTGTTTGAAAGGCATTTTCTGCCGTGTGGTACACTGCAGGTAGGCTTAGGTCAAGCAGGCCCCTTTGGAGGCAGATTGTAAGGGTCATCGGCATAGATTTCCACTGAGCAGGTCCTTAGCCACTTATTGATATATGATATTTTCTTGTGAGAGGACAAGTTCTTAGTGGATCGCTCCTTGAGAATGCTCTCTGGTATCAGATCTTTGCATTTCGTATATGCAACATTGATTCCCTCATTGGAGAAGGCATCACCGACAGATTGTGTAGCGGACTCAACGTCGGAACGTTTCGATTGGTATTGTATAAAGTAAAGGCAATTGTTCGCGAGTACGGAACTTGTGTGTGGGGCACAGGAACTGGTAGGTGCCAGGGTCACTTGCGCAACGGTTGGAGGTTGGTCAGATGACATTTTTGTGGTAAAGGAAGGGTCAACCACTAACACATATACTGCATTCTTTTACCCATTTCTCAGGACCAATAGGCCTCGAGTAGCTTGATTTGAAAAATTTCTAAAGCACTGATTGGAGCAGAAAGACTATTAGTATATATGCAATTGCACAACACTCTCCGGCTTACACGCCGGGTATTACGTGGAGACACTATTAACACATTGCTTACTATAAGAGGTATAATCAACAAGGGCGAAAAACCATTTTTTTCTGTGAGAAAGACCTCCAACACGTCCGCCCCCCACACAGAGTACGACCAATTTGCCACTTGGTCACTATAAAAGATTGTACAAGGGTATAAAGTCTCTCTCTCTCTCTCTCTCTCTCTCTCTCTCTCTCTCTCTCTCTCTCTCTCTCTCATGCAAGGTAACTTTTAGTAAAGGTTGGGTTGCCTGGAAATAATTAATAATTCTGCATAATGGTGACATTTATCACAGGGAATTCACCACGAAAAATGTATTATCCTTTTTAGGTTATGCAGTTATTATTGCAATTTAATTAGTGGCGATCTACATACAATTAAACGTTTGATATGTCATCAAGGGAAATATCGTTTATTTATAGAATTATTTATTCTCATATTAAACAGTATATAATTTCTGCTATAAATGTCTTAATTTGATTTCATCATCCTTATTCCTTTATTTACTTCGTTCATACTTCGTTTTAAAGTTATTCTGGATATCCTTTTTCAGGTCGGTGTGGGGTCAGAAGGTGGGGGTCAGGGGATGGGGCGAGAAAGACGAAAGACCAATTTTGTAGAAAGAGAGAGAAAATTCCCTGTGGCCAATGAAGATTTGAAAGCGCCTTCCGGGAAGGCAAATAGGACCTATGGAACCAGAAAAGAGGAAAAATTACTTTTTGGGTGTGTGTGGGGGGGTGGGGGAGAAACATGAAAAGTCTCTCACACTCACCGGCTAAATGGAAGTCAAATGACGGCTTTTCTGTTTTATTTTGCTCTGTTTTTCTTATCTTTACTTCTTTTCAGTTTTCTAGCAGAGAAAGTGAAAGGGATCTTTGTCGTTTATTCTAGATAAAAATAACGGAGGGCAAATGTTCACTTTTATATGAAATTCATTGGGAACTCCTGATAGAGGAGAGAGAGAGAGAGAGAGAGAGAGAGAGAGAGAGAAGAGACCTTACAGACCTTACATCTTGTTCGGGTTGCCTCAGGTCCCTCAGTGTGAGGCACCTCTAATGTCTACCAGAGAGTTGCTAGTACATCTTCCGGTATATTTTGCATCTTCCAATCTTGGATGGTCTGGGATGCAGCTTAGTTATTTGTCGAGCTTATTCTTAAACACATCTACGCTCACTCCTGATATATTCCTCAGATGAGCTGGCAATGTATTGAATAGACGCTGCATTATCGATGCTGGTGCGTAGTGGATTAATGTCCTGTGTGCTTTCCTTATTTTTCCTGGTATAGTTTTGGGCACTATTAATCTACCTCTGCTTGCTTTTTCTGATATTTTTAGCTCCATGATGTTTTCGGTTATTCCTTCTATCTGTTTCCATGCCTGAATTATCATGTAGCCTTCTCTTCTCCTTTCTAGACTATATAATTTTAAGGATTGTAGTCTTTCCCAGTAGTTAAGGTCCTTAAATTCTTCTATTCTAGCTGTAAAGGGCCTTTGTACACTCTCTGTTTGTGCAATATCCTTTTGATAGTGTGGGTACCATATCATATTGCAATATTCAAGTGGATTACGAACATATGTTTTATAAAGCATAATCATGTGTTCAGCTTTTCTTGTTCTGAAGTGCCATAACAACATAGCCATTTTTGCTTTACATTTTGCCAATAGAATTGCTATTTGATCATTGCATAACATGTTCCTATTCATCATCACACCAAGGTCTTTACCTGCTTCCTTATTTGTGATTGTCTCATTATTAGGTCCCCTATATGCATATAGCTTTCCTTCTCTGTCTCCATAATTTATTGATTCAAATTTATCAGAGTTAAATTCCATCCTATTTACCTCTGCCCAATCATATACTTTGTTAAGGTCTCTTTGTAGCGCGTTCCTATCTTCATCACAAGTAATTTCTCTACTTATTCTTGTGTCATTGGCGAAACTACTCACTACGGAGTCCTTAACATTACTGTCCATGTCTGCAATCATAATAACAAACAGTAATGCAGCTAACACCGTACCTTGCGGCACACCGGATATTACCTTAGCTTCATCCGATTTCTCATCGTTTGCAATAACTATCTGATTTCTGTTGTGTAAAAATTCTTTTAACCATCTTCCTACTTTATCCACTATATTATGTTTTCTAATTTTCTTCGCTAATATATTATGATCTACCTTGTCAAAAGCTTTTGCAAATTCTAGATAAACCACATCTGTTTCATTTCTGTTTTTCATATTTTTGTATATGTTCTCACAGTGGACTAACAGTTGGGTTTGTGTACTTTTTCCGGGTACGAAACCAAGTTGTCCTATATTAAACAAATTATTTTTTATTACATGTTTCATAATAATTTTCTTCATTACCCTTTCATACACTTTCATAATATGTGATGTTAGACACAGGCCTATAATTACTTGCCTCTAGTCTTGATCCACTTTTGAAAGTAGGGGTAATATATGCTAATTTGTGCTCATCATAAATCTTGCCTGTATCTACACTTTGTCTTAATAATATTGCAAGTGGCTTTGCAATAGAATGAACTACTTTCTTTAGCAAAATAGCAGGGACACCATCAGGCCCTGCTGCAGCTCCATTTTTAATTTCATTGGTAGCCTGCACAATATCAGCTTCATTAATATCTATGTCTGCTAAATATTCACTATTTTCATCCCTTACTTCTATATCATTATCTTCATAATCAATTCTGGAGGTGAATTCTCTCTTATATCGTTCTGCCAATATGTTGCACATTTCCTTTTTTTCATTCGTTAATCTCCCTTCAATTCTTAAGGGCCTATTTCTATTCTTCTTTTATTCATCTTTTTCGCATACGAGTACTATAGTTTGGGGTTTTGTTTGATATTTACAAGGTTTTTTTCTTCCAAGTCTCGTTTTTCATTTTCTTTTGATTGTATAATCTTTTGTTCTGCATTTTCTATCTTACTTTTTAGTTCGATCACTTTCCATGCATTTTTTTTCTTTTGCAAGACCTTTTTTCCACTATCTGATTTTCTGGAACAAGATCCTTCTGTCTCTTGGTATGCATGACTAATGTTTACTTTTCTTCTTCGGTATATATTTATCCACTATTTTCTCTAATATTTTATATAATATCTCCGTATTTACCTTTATATCAACACTTACGAAAATGTTATCCCAATCTTTGTTTAATTCTTCATTTATTTCTGACCATTTTATATTTTTTACTGTAGAAGTTGTATTTTCCATATCCTTCCCACTTTTTCATTTCTTGCTTATCTCTGTTTTCACTTGCTGTGGAATGGACTGTTAATTCTATGATATTATGGTCTGAAATACTCGCATTATAAACTATTCTTTAATATAATTCACCTCGTTCACAAATACTAGGTCTAAAGTATTTTCCTTTCTTGTTGGCAGGTGATTTTTTGTTGAATGTTGTATTCTAGTAGCATATCTAATAGCTTTTTGAATTGCCTCTTATCTTCTGCACTACTATCACTCTCTTTTTTATATGTATAAATACAACCACAATCTCCTATTCGTTCTTAACAGTCTACGAAAGGAAAGTTCAAGTCTCTGGATAGGAGAATAGTCCAGTCCTTGTGATTTCTACATATATCATCCAATTTTTCTATTATTGTGCCAAACTCTTTTGTATTAGAGGGGTCTATATATTACTATGTTCATTAATTTCTCAGATCCAAATTCTAATGCTATTAGTTCACATTCTGAGTTACTATATTTTTCATATATTTTTCCTTGTTTTTTTGTCTTTCCCATATATCGCGGTTCCCCCTTGATTCATATTTTTTCTATCTGATCTATAAGTTTGGAACCCTTTTATTTGATCGTCATTCCCAGTCTCTTGGGAATACCAGGTTTCACTTATATTCATTATATCTATTTTTAGTTTAATTTGGGTTAGTTCTAAGTACTCTATTTTTCTTTTTGAGTAACTCGTAACTAAACCCTGAGCATTCATCACTATAATGGTTTGCATGTTTTCTCCTTCATTTAATATGGGTAATAATAAGGATTTTTCCACGACTCTTTTCCATAATATTTGATCTTCTTTCATCATAATTATTCATTTTGTGTCTGAATCTGCAATTTTCTCCATATCTGCAATATCCTCTTGCATCGTAAAGACAGTATTTATCTCTTGAGCTGTATCTTGGGCTGTATCTTGGAGCTGATTCTTGGAAATTCTTTGCTGACACTCCATATCGAGGTGATGGCTTGCTTTTTTCCTTCACCTCATATTCTTTGTTCCTCTCTTTATTTGTTTCTTTCTTATTTTGGATTTTATTTGAATGATTTTTTAATTGATTTCGATTCATCGCTATAGGGTGCATATATTTACATTTTTTGTCAAACTTACATCCTTTTCCTTCTTTTAGGTTTTTGCATATTTTTGGATGTAGATCTCTGCAATCATCCTCATGACCGTCTAGGTATGCATATTTACCATAGATTTCATAGTAGTGACATACCTTGGGATGTTTGTAGTAACATCTTTCTCCGAATCTGCAAATCCCTCTTTTCAAAAGGGTGCAGACTTTGCCTTTCTTGTCTATTTTTTCCTCTTTTCCATCAGTGTGCAGATCTGGGTAGAGTCTCTTCGGGATTTTCTTCTGTTGTCATGTCGTAATTTATTTCTTCGTATGTATGCTGCTTGATTGTCTCATATGTAGTATCAATGAGTATGTCTGCATCCATATTTTTATCTTGTTCTTTGTTTTCCTTATTTTTTTCTGTCATTTCAGTTTTGTTTACTTCTCTTCTGTTTTCCTCTTCTTCTTCTTCCTCTTCCTCTTCTTCTTCATCCTCAACTATTTGTACAATAATTCTTGATTTAATAACATTGTGTATCCATGACAGACATGTTGAGCAAAATATTCTGGTATCCTTATTCATATCTTGCATTACTTCAGCACATTGAGGATGCGTCGGAATGTTGCATGCAGAACATTTTCTGATCAGGTTTTGTGGATTAACTATGCTATACCACACCTTACACAGTTTGCATGCTTTTGGCATTCTTTTTCCTATTGCATTAATTAGGATATTCACAATGTTTACCGTATTAATTTTCGTTGTCGGAATATGTTGATTGATGTAAATTTTCTGTATGAGTCTCTTGACCACTTGGATTTTATTTGGAAATTCTTCAATTATTTTCATGATGTTTTCTGTTGATTTGTTCCAGTTTGAAGGATAATATCCTTCTAATATGTCTATGAATGCTTTTGTATCTTTTTGGTTAGGGCTGTTGTTGATCTCATATTTGAGAAATGCCAGCTCCCTTCCTGCTACCTGATCGTATTGCAAATCTGCTAAACATGCTAAATTTCGCCATTTCTTACCACAGTTGGAACTTACTGCCATCTTGATCTGATTTACGGTATTTCACCTGATAAACTAACTTAGTTGACGCTTTATCCTACTATTTTCACACTAATCTTATCACCGACAGTTCACGAACACTTCTAGATATTTTTCAATTTCCAGATGTATGTTAAACGCGTGATATCTGTTGATTAATCAGACTGTGCGCGGGAATGTCTCACCAAGCAAAATGACACTGAGAGAGAGAGAAGAGAGAAATAATTCACGTTGCATAACCATCTCTTATACAGAGGTATACTAATATCCATAGTATATTCGTAGCATAAAATGAGAGAGAGAGAGAGAGAGAGAGAGAGAGAGAGAGAGAGAGAGAGAGAGAGAAAGAAAGCCTCAAGTTGGGACGACTTCGTTCACAACTGGGTTGAGTGAAAGACAGGAAGATTAAATTAAGAGAAAAAGCGAAAGTGAACTCTATTTAATTTGGAGACTCATTCACTCCATTTACCTCTTTTTATGGCAACGTTTCTCCTTAATCATGAATCATTTCAACTGGTCGTGTTTGATGAGATATTGCAGGTATTGATGTTAAAGCTTAATCTTTATTTTAAAATACACATCTATTTACTAGTGGTAAAAATGTTTCAGGGCATTTTCATATTATATGATATTCAATATTATGTTATTATCGACGTGCTGAATAATTCACTAAAATCAAGGTTCAGTTTTCTTTAACCTTATAAGCTATTCTGATACCATGTATTTTGTTAACATCCGGAAAGATGTTGGGAGATTATATATACATATATATGTATATATATATATATATATATATATATATATGTATTATATATATATATATATATATATATGTATATATATATATATATATATATATATATATATATATATATATATATATATATATATATATATATATATATATATATATATACATATATTATATATATACTATATATATATATATATATATATATATATATATATATATATATATATATATATATATATATATATATAATTATATTAGTTAGTCTGCATTTTAATAAGATAGCTCTCAAGCAGGTTATCAGAAAGAGAAACTTTCTTGAGAAGATTGGCGTTTGAGATGCACTGTCCCAGGACTGATTTGTAGTCGTGGAAACAATCTCGATTATAAAAAAAAAAAAAAAAAAAAAAAAAAAAAAAAGAAAAAAAAAAAAAAAAAAAAAAAAAAAAAAAAAAAAAAAAAAAAAAAAAAAAAAAAAAAGGGGGGAGCTGGGGGTGATTTCTGGATGTGACAATGTTGTGTAACCTGGTATATATTCATGGAATTAATTTCGCATTGGTAATTGATAATTGGAATACCAAAATATTTTTCTAATTTCACCTTCCACGGTCAAAGGTCAGGTTTGCAGTCATGGTCTCGGAGTTTATATGAGTTGCCGAGTTTTAATTTAATTAATAAAAATTAGTGGGCCTACATTAATGATCAAGGTCAAACATACATTATTCAGTCTGTTCACTGAGAAGAATTAGACATGTTAGACGGAAGAATGGTCTTTACTAAGAGAAATTATTCGTAAATGCACTGGTTTTCATGATATACTACAAATTCTGATGAGGAATTCAAAAGAATCATTGCAACAAAATCTCCCATTCCGTGCAGAGAGCTTCCTTCTTTCCAAAGGACACAAAAAACAGAAGAAAAAAAGGTTGTTTCTGATAAAACTCCTCGCCTCAATCATCTGACAGTGTGATGTAGGATTATTATTCTTTTATCGTCTTTTTTTGGCTCGACTTCATACTGTTCTATAAATTAGAAATGGAAATTATAGTAATGTTGATGATAATCTACGATAAATCACTATAAATTTGACCCCGGTATTTGTACAGTAAACTTTTTATTTAATACAAAAAACGTCAACAACACAATGGTAGTTTTCAACCGCCCTTTCTACGGCACTCTCTAGTCAGCTGAATAAAACTAAAAGTTCAAAACAAATAATTACAACCTATTAATGGTACTCTCAATAATTGACTATCCATTGATCAATAATATTCCTTGGATTCTCCTAATCATGAAATGAAACTATTAATGAAGAAGACGTGTGATGATAACGAAATTGCTGATTTCATTTTTTTTCTTTGTGGCATGGATAAAACGCTTTACATTATTTTAGAGTACAAAATAATATTCTACTTGACTTTCCAGAACGATTTTAGGTATATCTCCCAATACCCCCTTTTTTTAACATAAGTAACAAATCAAAAATATATTTATGAAGTATTGTCGAGTAGCTTATAAACTTGCATATCAACATGAACATGCAAAAGTATACTTATGCAATCATAAACTGAGTGACTCAACACGAACATCATGTGTATAAAAGCGATATAATAAATAGCTTTCGTGTGCTCATTGAAGTAATTTCTTCGGTATTGAAAGCCATGTTTGAACCACGAATATCAAACTTGGAAGAAATATAATTTTAATTTGCTCCTAACTGAATCCATTATGGAAGTAAACGGGAACTTTTAACGCCAAAATTGGCAACGAAACTTTTGAAGTATTACCTGACAATGAAGTTTTGAAACATTCTGAGCTTCAAAGAACATTACTTAAGTCTTTCAGCTTTATCCGCTTCAAGCTCGTTTTCTAGGAGGCAGCTCCACGTATGTGCGAATTCAGCTGAAGTTTTTCTAATATTAACGAGAGTTAATATATATTTTTATGAAAATATATACACTGTGGCAGGATTAAAAATCTAACAAATTAGTGTGTAATTCCGCATTCATAAGATCACATTAGATTATGAGAATAAATCTATGAACATATAAATTTAAGCGTTTTATTTCTTTTTGAATACGAACAGGTATTATCGCAGTATAAAAAATATTTTTGCTTAGTCTTTCCAGGAACGTTCTTGCGGGAGTGCTCCTTACTGCCATATGTATAATCTCTTTCTTTATAAAATTATCATCAGTGGTACTTAAATTTCATATAAAAGACAATAGATATCATATGGCTTACCAGCTTGTATATATTTCTGTTGAAAGTACACTACTCTATTTAGGACCGAAGATGCATGTTTTAAAATGACATTGAAAGGATAAGTTATGCAGAAGCTAGGTACTATGTCATACCTCTAAGTAAATGGGGATACAATCCACAATGATGTAAAATCCTTCTGTAGTAATTTATTCTGGACAATTCCCTTCTAGTATCTTGCACAGCAAATAAGAGCTCAAAGTGGCAAAACAACTCTTACTCATGCAATTCGTAGTTAATGGCACCATTTCTGGTGGTTTATTGTGCAATAATTCTTTAGCAAACGACGCGGAAGGAGTATACGATAATACTTTGCCACTAAGGATGACGAGACATCGCCATTAGATAAGATTTTCGATTTAAAATGATTTAGATGTCGAATTAAAACCGTGTCCCTTTACACCTCGTTCTTCTCACGGCCGAAATACATTTATTAAACTCTCTTACAACCTTATTCTGGGGTATTTGGGTTCACTCTGGGTTGATATTACCCGCCAAGTAGCTTGGCATTCACGCTTGGGCAAAGAGGAAGAGGAGGAAGGGTTTATAAACCACGGGCTATAACCTCTGTGGCTGGCTATAAACCAGGGGCTATATCTTTTCTGTGTCTGCGTCAGGTGAGGCAAAGAGGGACGCGTGACGATCACCGAATGGAAGCAACTTGAAGAGACTTTGGCGCCAGACTTAAACTAAGAGCCATTTGTCGCCAAATGGACTTCTGCAGATATTTACTACGTATTGCTTACTCCGTTAGGCAAGAAGGAACAAACTATAAGAAAGCTCAGTTGCCCAATTTAGCATTGCAGAACTTGAGGTTACTTACAAGCATCAGGAATGAACATGATGTGTTTCAGAATAGGAATTTTAATGCTAAAGAGCATAAACGGAGTTTGTAAATATTTTTATAATACGTAGTTCACGGAAATTTGTAAAACTGAGGGTGATTAAACTATATTTGGGAATATTTTCTCTTTATTCACAATTACAACTTAGTTTTTATCCAAATTCTGACTAGGAACAGTTAGCTAAGAGTTAGTTTATTTCATTTTCCAGGGAATTGTTTTATTTGGAATCAAACAAGTAACATTTTTTGTTATTCCTGTCTCTCATCTCTCAGAGAGGCATACTGATCAGTCATCATTGTCATTATCAATCTGACTCACAACCAATCGTTCCATTTTGTAAATAATATAAGTAACCAATATTCACACACGTTTATATATTCCAATAATAATATATCTCTCCAATTTTAATCTAAACGGCAACAAGTCCCTTGTCGAAAAACAAGAGCAATTTTTTCAGAAACATCATTAATTCCCTCCT
Source organism: Macrobrachium nipponense (assembly GCF_015104395.2). Lineage (NCBI taxonomy): Eukaryota > Metazoa > Arthropoda > Malacostraca > Decapoda > Palaemonidae > Macrobrachium > Macrobrachium nipponense. The sequence continues at coordinate 70,819,437 of NC_061109.1, forward strand.
TCGGTTCATCGTCTTTCCCCGAAGACTGCGTCTCAGAGGCTTTGATGGAGAGCGATTGACTCTGGTGATTCTTCGCTTTCGACCGATGAACTTGTCCCCAGGTCTCGGACTTGCACTTGAGTAATGCTTCCCGAGCTTAGACTCTATTTGAGTAATGATTCTCCGGTTCTTCAATTTGTCTGAGTCGAAGCTTGCGTAATAACTTTCTTCTTGTTCAAACGCTTTACGTGTTTTTTTCTTACTTTGTTATTTGTCAACACGAGTTTTTTTTTTTTTTTGTCTGACCCAAATAGTGTTCAGATTCTTGCTCTGCTATTCAAGTCAACACTTGCATGTTTTGCTCCGTTCTTCTGGCTTACACACTCTATGTGTGTATTTCTTTTTTGCTTCTTCTTTTTTTGTGTGACTCCTTCAGGCAAGGTTTGGCCCCGAGAATTCTTAATAGTTTTCCGAGGAGGTGAAGTGGTCGTGTAGACACTCGATGGAAATCGGACTGATATTTGTCAATATTGTCTCGCCCGTGCCAGTAAAGGTCTTTGTATTATTGGTATATTTATGTCTCCTATAAAATTTATGACTAACTTTATAGCAGTTTATTTGTTTGTTTATTGTGACGTATTTCTTACGAATTAATTTACATATTCCTATGAAACATATATGCATCTTTAAAAAATATATCTTCATGGAGGAAATTAAATAAAAAAAAGTGATTTTGATATAGCGAAAATGTGTCACATTCATTAAATAACTTCACTGCTTATTCATTATTCAAATCGATAAATCAACTGAGAGACAAAAAGTGATATTTCGTACGAAAAATTCGGGAAATGTTTTCATCCGAATAATTACATGTTGTAATTCAAATCTTCGTATTTTCCCCGTGGAGTTGATATGTGGCAAGGTGATACAATTCAATGGCTAGTGATTCGGAAGGGGATAACTAGAAAATAATAACAGAGATAAACTCATAAACATACATATATGTCTACTGGTTGATAGAACCCCCTTCAATTTTCACTATAGTATATATATATATATATATATATATATATATATATATATATATATATATATATATATATATATATATATATATATATATATATATATATATATATATATATTATATATATATATATATATATATATATATTATATATATATAGAGAGAGAGAGAGCGAGAGAGAGAGAGAGAGAGAGAGAAAGAGATAGAGAGAAAGAGAGAGAGAGAGAGAGAGAGAGAGAGAGAGAGAGAGAGAGAGGCGGACATAAGGTCAGACTAGTAGATAGAGAGATTTCTGTGTATACATATATAATATATATATATATATATATATATATATTAAATATATATATAATAATATATTATATATGTATATATATATATATAATAATATATAATCTATAATTATATGTGTATAATATATATATGTATATATATATATATGGATATAGGTAATTAGAGAGAGACAAACAGTGAGACAGATATATTTTCTGGAACACCAGATGGGTTCTAGGGATGTTCTGGCTCGGAGCCAAATATGGAAATATTCAGCTATGCCTCTCGACTGAAGCTCTTGCCCACTTCGTACTTTAAATGAAAGAGAACACTGTGTAGCCTTTTCGGTGGGATTCGTGGAAACCCTAAATTTACAGCTTCCCTATTTAGATAAAAGAAAATAAGGTTTGTTGCAACAAAAGCTTAGAAATAACACAAATGAAGCAAATAAAGTTAATGGACAAAAGTCTGTAAGTTGGAGTAAGTTCCCTAGTTTCTTTTCATTACTGTTTGTACCATAAATGGGCACGAACTGTTTTGAAAAAGAATTTTCTTTAGGGATAGAATTTTGCTTTTTCCTTGACTTTCTATAGTTATGAATATTTGCACACATTGAACAATTTGATACACTGCGGTTCAAATTCTGAAAATAAACTGGATACTCTCTCTCTCTCTCTCTTTCGTAAGTACGTGCAAGATATAAGTGAATTGTGCTGTGGGTGTGGGGAGGCTAGCATACTACTGATACTTCTGTATATTTGTATGGAGCTGTTAATATTATGTAAAAGGTTTTGCATAGCCTGGATATAGTACAGTCAAACCTGAATAAACAGCCTGGCTGGAATCGACAGTCTAGCCTGGCAAGACAGCGTAGCCTGGATTTATAGAGTGAACTGGACAGACAGTGTTGCCTGGGTATATAAATTATACTTGATCGCTTTCACAATCATTCTGTCCATTAATACAATAAATAACAATACTTCATTTGAAGGGGATGATAACTAACGAAGATTTTTATTAAAAATGGTTACACGATTTCAAGAACTATATTTTCATCGGGCGGCACATTATATACATACATACATAATACATACATACATACACACACACACACACACACACACACACACACACACATATATAATATATATATATATATATCTATATATATATATATATATATATATATATATATATATATATATGCATAGGCTGGTCTATCCAGACTAGGCTGTCTGTTCAATCTGGACTTTCGATCCATGCTTAACCGAACAATTATGTCTGTATTTACAAGTATTTCTTTTAATATAAATCAAAGGCAATTCATTTAGATCTTGAAATACAAGAGAGAGAGAGAGAGAGAGAGAGAGAGAGAGAGAGAGAGAGAGAGAGAGAGAGAGAGCGGAGTTCCTCTGGGTTCTGTCCTTGGCCCTCTCTTGTTTTTTATTTACATTAATAATCTTGATGCAGGCTTAACTTGCACGATAACCAAATTTGCAAATGACACCAGACTAAGTGTAAATGCAGCAGACCCAGAGACAGTAGAAAGTTCAAGAAATGATCTAAGGAAAATAGGAGAGTGGTCAAAAAGATGGCAAATTCCTTTTAACTGGATAAATGTAAAGCGTTACAAATAGGTACAAACAACCATCATGCCAACTACATGCTGCTTGGTAATGACATAAATAGTGTAGAACAATAAGAGAACCTTGGAGTTATTATTGCTAAGGACTTAAAACCCACAAAACAATGCATGAAAGCTGAAAAGAAGGCACAAAAACCAATGGGATACATAAAGAGGCAGTTCAAATACAGAAACAAGAAAATGGTGTTGCAGCTCTAATCACCAATAGTTAGACCTCATCTTGAATATGCAGTACAGTTTTGGTCACCAACACTAAGAAAGGACAAGCAAGAGCCACAAAGTTAGTTCTATTCTCCAGGCAAATAGGTTACCAAATACGACTAGAGAGCCTGAACATGTATGGCTTACAAATGCGAAGATTGCGAGGACAACTATTAGAAACATTCAAAATACTGAAAGGCATAACAAAATTACATAATATCCTATTTACGTTTAAACGAAAACCAGATAAGAAATAATGGGTGGAAACAAGAGCTGAAGAGATACAACACAGCTCATTGCAAGAACTTCTTCACATACAAGATATGTGACACATGGAATAAACTGCCACCGGAAGTTGTAAACAGCAACAGTGTGGATTAGTTTAAAAGAAAGCTTGACAATATCATTAGGACTCTGTGAATGAACAGTAAAACCTGCTCCGATAGATAAGTGAGTACACGATGTCTACTCGGATGAACTAACAAGTCTTTGAGCATGATCTATTGGTCTAGTGTTTCGATTTTTATTTTCACAGAATAACTCTCTCTCTCTCTCTAGGAAACTGAAATATCATTGCACGCTTTTCTCCAATAACATCGATTACTGGTTTATTGTTACAATTTTTATTTTCATAGAATACTCTCTCTCTCACTCTCTCTCTTTCTCTCTCTCTCTCTCTGCAGTGACCTCGCTCTCTCTCTCTCTCTCTCTCGTCGCGGGTACCTCTTCTCTCTCTCTCTCTCTCTCTCTCTCTCTCTCTCTCTGCAGTGACCGACCTACAGACACCTATCCAGAGTTCCGTTTCAAAATTCGTCCAAGGATGTTTGCTTGACCTTCGCTCCAACTCTCGACTTTATATTTTGTCATTGCTACTGATCAGTTACTCAGGCTTCTGCACTTCTCGTCCAATTTGAGAATTTCTTTCGCTCCAATTCTCGACTTTATATTTTGTCATTGCTACTGATCAGTTACTCAGGCTTCCGCACTTCTCGTCCAATTTGACTATTTCTTTGTTTCTTTCTTTCATTCTTTCTTTTATCTCCTTTTTTTTAACTTCTCGTGTCTCTACTGTATGAAACTTCTATGAATATATTTTCTATAATTCGTCTTCCGTTGGGTATTCAACGTAATTTCCGCGTTATTATAAATTCAGCTATAGTGATTGTTTCTGTTCTCCCCTCTATTCCTTGAATATCTTATATTTATATAGTTTCTTTATTTTTATTCGTTTCAGGGCCTTTCATTTTCACTCTTCATTTCCTACGCTTTTTCTTCGTCCCTTCCATAAATTAAATAACAACGAAATTAGGAAGAAGCAACAAGCACAGCGGTCAGTGACCCTCAAATTATTCCACAGCCACAATAAACTCCTATAAACAAATGAGATTCCATTCCTGTCCCCATCCAAACTTAACTCTCTCTCTCTCTCTCTCTCTCTCTCTCTCTCTCCACATATACGGTAAACAGGATAGGCCGAGTCTCAGACCTCATTCAGAGAGAGAGAGAGAGAGAGAGAGAGAGGGGGGGGGGGGTGGGTACTCTTTGTGAAAGTAAATAGTAGCAATAGACAAAGTCAAGGAAATTACAGTTAGAGTGATCAAAGAAATATCCTTTCTTACACAGAGTAAATAAAAACATCACTGCTAAAAAAATATATAAAAAAAGATTCACTCTTACATAGCACAGAAGGATATCTATATGCAAATGACCCTGATATGATGCAGCACAACCGACAAGATAGTCTTTAATGGTAGCCTCTCTCTGCAGAAAACTTTTCCCCTTGGTATCCCTGTATTAAAGGTTTTAGTTCCATGAACCAGCTACAGCCAGATAGAATTATTTTACCCTGAATTAAATTATAGAATTTTTTTTGTTTAAGACAAGTTTATCATTATGTCGCGGAGGAGGAACTGTGCACTGTAAGCAACTTGTTTCTTGATGGTACTTCATAAATATCTGAATTATGTAAGTTAAGGTCTATTCTCATATTTTTATTATATTTTTTATGGTATTTTATGACAAAATTTGCTTTAAATGATATAAATAAAACATTTCAAATTTATAGATATCTTTTTGTATGACACAACGAAGTGGACAGTAAAGAGAGCACGCCAGTGTTTTAGGTTTTCGTACACACACACGCAGACACCACACACACACACACACACACACACACACACACATATATATATATATATATATATATATATATATGATATATATATATATATATATATATATGTATATATATATATATATATATATATATATATATATATATGTATATCATAGATATATATATATATATATATATATATATATATATATATATATATATATATATATATATATATATATATATATATGCCCTCTCTAGTTTATTCTTTACTGTTCACTTCGTTGTTTAATACAAAAATTTAATAACATTTGTGAACAAAATGTCAGTAAATCTGAATTGTTTTAATTTTATCATTTAAGGCGAATTTTGCTTAAAATACCACACGAACATAATAAAAATATGAAGTACCATCAAGAAACAAATTGCTTACATTGCACAGTTATTCCTCCACGACAATGACAAACATGTCTTAGAAAAAACAAAATTTCTAATTCTAATTCAGGGTAAAATGATGGAAGGTTTCATGGGCCGCAGCTCATACAGCATTACTGTACGCTGTACAGAAAACGGGATTGCACCGAAGAAACTTCGGCACATTTTTTACCTATTTATTATTACAAAGACCAATGCACTGGAAAATTCGTGTTTGCAAATTTTATAATTTAGAGTCATTAGAATTATTCAGACTATACTGAAACGTTCTCCTGTTTCTGATTATCAACATTTCTATCATCACAATTACTTCTGCAGAATGATGCAAAATCATGATCAGGAAATAATATTGTTCAGTTGAAGGAAACATCTTGAATAAAACCTGTAAATATCCTATAAACTGGAATAAGAACTGACAAAAAAATTGTTAACTGATATTGTATAAATATAATTTACGGTATTCAAAGATTACATAACTGAGTAATTTTCTCTTACAAGAAAAAAGGGTATTTTCTTCCCTACCCTAACTGGTCCGAGAGAAGGACCATTGATTACAAAACTTTCTTCATTAAATTAACTGGAGAGGACACCAGGTGCTCTTATCAAAAACTACGCGGTCGCGAGGAATCGGGAAATAAAATAGGGATGAGTTGAACACGCGCACACTGTAAAGAAAATGATAGATTTCTTTTTATTTGAAATATATAATCTAGTTTTTTGCCCGAAAAAGAGGTTTGTGATAGTTTCCATACAATAATTATCTTCAAGTTGAAACATATATATATATATATATATATATATATATATATATATATATATATATATATATATATGCGTTTTCTATACAGCGTACAGTAATGTTGTAGGAGCTGCGGCCCATGAAATTTTCAGTCACGGCCTGGTTACGGCGTGCATATAGCGGTGCCAGACGCACGACTATAACTAAAATAATAAGTACTGAGGCTAGAGGGCTTCAATTTCTTATGTATTATGATTGGAGGGTGGGTGATCAACATACCAATTTGCAGCACTCTATCCCTCAGTAGTTTTTAAGACCTGAGGATGGCAAAAAAACGAAGACGGACAGCAAAGCGGCTCAATAGTTTTCATTTCCAGACAACTAAAATATAAACAGGTTCTGAGCGGGATATTCTTATCAAATTTTTTTGCAGCATCGGTTATATTATAAATTATTCTCTTTGATCTTAAAATAAATTCCGCCATTGAGATGACTTATTGTTAGCCTAAAGAAACACTAGGGGAGATTTTCGAGAATACACTAAAATATAGACAAGTTACGTTAAGAGA
>NC_061109.1:70828920-70836420 GCF_015104395.2 Macrobrachium nipponense
CACTCACAGATGCAGTACTCATATGTCTGTATGTATATATATATATATATATATATATATATATATATATATATATATATATATATATATATATTATGTGCATGTATGAGTAAATTTTAGTTGAGTTCGTCCCGTGGCAATCGTAAGTAACAATAAATTAAAGTTATTTGCAACATCCATGAATCTAATAACTATATAACACATAAACATATATATGTATACGTAATTTGTGCCCACATTTAAATACGATTATTTTTTTCAGGTGAGTTGGTCTAACCATAAAACAATGGAAACCGTTAGAAATAAAGATAACTGTAACACTCACCCATGCGTCTGGTCTAGTAAAGCTTCGCGGGATGTCACTTTTGTCTCAGCGCTACTTTAAGCCTATCGGGGATAGAATTCGCCAAATTCTGCAGGTTGGAAGAGGAGTTCAAAGCTGTCCCATATTAAGCGTACGTACGGCGGTCTGGAGTTGTCGACGGTTGTCGTGTCCTTTTCCTTTCAACAAGACTTGATTGCTGCCCAAAGGTTTTCAGCTGGGGACAAATCAGGTGAATTGCCGGGACATGACTTAACATAGTCAATTTGGCAATTGTTAAGCCAGTCAGGGACGTAATAATTGGTGATAGTAAGAATCAGTGACGTAACTGGCACTTCGCACCGTCCTCTGCAGAATGGATGCACCGGATTTCTCAAAAGAACATTCCCAAACGTCGCCTAACATCGTCAGGTAAAATCTCTGTTGACGTGCTCGCTGTTGGGAAAAATTGCTATTAACCACTAAATCCACTATGGCACTATACCAAATAATACCCCCCACACAATAACATACTGGGAGAACTCGACCGTGGGTGCACATGTTTAGGTAGCCTTCCCCATCCTTCCTCTGTTTTGGTGCTTCTGGATGGTATGTGTGAATACGTGGCCAAGCCGTTTGAATGTTATGGTTTTAATTTCCTTGCACTATACTCTGTTTTTTTTCATCTGTTTATCCGCCTGTGGTGTTTTTGTATGGTAACACAACGTCCCGGGCTTTAGATAGTTACGCTATGTGTAAGTTTTAGGTAAATAAAAGGATATCTGGGTGTACATTTGCAACTGAAAAGTGTTTTAATAATTTACTGTACGCGAATTACACCGTTAATATTCGAAATAGGCTATTATTATAATCGTTGAATGTAAGCTGAATGTAACTATCTAAACGCCGGGACGCAGTGTTACCATACAAAAACACCACAGGCGGACGGACATATGAAAAAAAAAAAAAAAAAAAGAGTATAGTCAAGGCTGGTCGTCTATATACTGTTTCCTGAGGGAGAGAGTGCGAAGAAGAAAGTTTACGGGGCTCCACAACAAAGAGCACGGGAGGCGGGAACCCATCACATCGGGTGGACGCCATGAACTTGGCAACAAGCCCGCATAGAGTTCTCTCACCTAAGCCACTTTGCTTTACAATTTCACTTGTTTTCACTCCACCTTATGACATTCAGTTGTACGGATTATCAGATGGATGGTACGGTTCCTAGTCATGTTACAAGCACATTGCAGTAGGAACACCGACGGATTGCGACACACTTACGTGACACACAAATCAAATGACAGCCCGTAAGCTACTGGCCAGTGGCCGTCCTGGCCCTTGTTGGGTATGGGAGGAAGGATTGGAGGTAAGTTGACATTTAGATTATTTTCTCAAGAAAAATTATATGAGGAATCGTCCATAATTATAAACGGTTTCATTTCATCTTCCTACTCTCGGCTTAGGTACGGCACATGCGCTTGGGCATCACGTGACATTCAGCGTTGCCGAAATATTTATCTCATTGTGATAAATATGAAACTATTTTTCCTAAAATGCATTTCAATGTTCATATAGACAAAGAGCCCTCGACCCTTCTGATATAATTCATAAACACATCGAACTTTATTCAAAACATACACCAACACAAGCACACGACAGACTAGGCTGTATCCAGCATTCTACTCAGATCAAACGGTAGCGAACATAGCTTTCAACCATAATGATTTTTTATCTTACGAGTATAGATGATACCAAGTAATATCTGCATCCGTAAACTGAATAAAAAGACCTTTAATATCGTTTACCTCTAAAACATGAAGCTCGGACCAATGAAGCTAGGCCTATGCTAATGATTCGCCAGATATTTTATTTTACTATCCTTCTTCTAAACACATTTTTTTTTATTTCAGTCAAAAATTAATCTTATTGTAACCTTTAGTTATTCATTCTATCTAATTATCGTTCATTGTCCAATAATAATAATAATAAAAAAAATGTATGCCTAGGCTAGCCTTTTATGCCGTATGTATGTTAACAACACGTGATGATGGGAACTGAAAGGGATTTTAAACTTTGTTTGGATAAGTTATTTGGCTATAGTGACAGTCCCGAAAGTGCCCAAGCACTGAGTTATTTGTATGCTCAAGACAAAAATTATATAAATATGCAAAGTATAATGGAGAGAATACCAGCACGTCCTCGACAGCCTCATAGACAACGCTGTCCCTTGATTTTTTTTTTCTTTTATATATTTACCTACTGACTGGTCGTTGTGCTTATCGGGTAAGTCTTGTGTTGTGTCTCCAAGGTCATCGGAAATTCCGTCTTGCTACTGAGATCTAGTGCCGACCTTAGCCTCCAGTGTATTGTAATGCCGTCTGATGTTTCGGGTGTGTTTTTTTTTTTTTTTTTTTTTTTTTTTTTCTGGTCCAATTACTCTTGTTGCTTGTATCGATAAAATTGAAGAAGCTATACTAAACGTCCAGTCAACATGACACCACGTCCAACAATCCCCAGGAGGCGAAGGCACTGGACGTAGGACTAGTGATTAAGTTATACCCCTCAGTCCTCACCTGAGGACGGTCTGACTGACACCGAAAAAAGTACTTCTCGTGAGCGTAAATAACATTCTTCGGCGCAGTCGAGTTTCCTGTACATCGTATAATTAAGGCGAAAGAAACAATCTATCTACATATATATGTCAGCCTAAAAAGTAATAATAATTATTGCCCACTTGGCTACAATGGTGAGGATGGGTCTAGTCTATTACAGCTCTAATAAATATATCTGAAAACGACAGGTATATGAGAGGGAGTAGACTTTTATCTTTCTCGTTGTCAGGTCTGCTACGTGACCTCTTTGTGATTATGGGGACCTCGGTTCGTTTCCCGGTACCGGACATCACAATTTCTTCAAATTTGTTTGAAAATGGGTCTTCAGGTTTAGTAGCGACTAGCGTATCTAAAAAAGAGCAAAGATTTCAAGAAGTTAAGAGGGCATTGAGGCCATCACAGTTGCGTGTATGTATATATATATATATATATATATATATATATTATATATATATATATATATATATATATATATATATATATACATATATATACGTATATATATATATATATATATATATATATATATATATATATATAATATATGTAAATGCAAAGGCCATCAAACAGCAAATTCTTTATAAAAATGAGTCTTGTATCAAAAGCAATAACAGAGAAACGAAAGATCGCATGTGAGTGACTGGAGAATCTTGCAGGAATAAATGAGAGTCGACACAACAGCAAATTGGCGAAACTTTTGCAGGAGAAAGTTAACCCTTTCCCTCGCAGGCTGTTTATAACTTCATGAACCTAACTCACTAAGAACAAATATTGCCAGATACTTTACTAACATTCATCCTTTTTCACTGCAGGTTTTACCTGTTTCATCTATTCTTATAATGCTGCATTCTCTCTCTCTCTCTCTCTCTCTCTCTCTCTCTCTCTCTCTCTCGTCTCTCTCTCTCTCTCTCTCTCTCTCTATCAATCTTCGACGCACAAATTCATACAACGACCTCCGTTAACTTTGTTCTATACTTTAATCATGTCGTGGTATATAACTTCACAACTATATAATTCCTATTCTGTGGTGTTTCAAAATTCATAAAATGAATCATATTCTCTCTCTCTCTCTCTCTCTCTCTCTCTCTCTCTCTCTCTCTCTCTCTCTCTTTGTACGCTGCGATATCCGGGCAATTCTCCATGAAATATATCGTTAATCTTTGATGAAGCACTTACTATGATATTCTCCCATATTTCATTGCCTAAACTGCAAACTGTGCTACTCATTATAAAAAAGGAACCATTCGGGCGCTGTTTTCGTAACTTATTTTCTCTTTAAATACGAAAAAGGAATTTTAAGACCACTTCAGTTAAGTCTTCCTTAGCATATCCATAGACGTGAACGTAAAACGGATAAATAATAATAGTTAAATGAAACCATGACATATTTGCAAATCTCCTCAAGAACTCAATATATCGTCGACCCTCCTTTACAGGGAATTCAGTGTCCTGCTTAAGAACTACTAATCCTTTAGTACCACGTTTTCTATACACTCTTACAAGGAACGACAACTTTCACTTCCTAGTCCTTGGTTCCTTTTGGGAGGTTTTTGGAGAATTTTAACAGCCGCAGCTTCGTGCTTGAGAGAACTGGAGTGGACTCTAATCTGTTAGGAAATTGCACTTGGGTTTCAGGTGGTTTCCTAAAGTGATCGAGAAAGATTCAGACGGAGCCAAGAAGCTCTTACTCAGGAATTTAAACAGTAACAGAATGATAGAGAGAGAGAGAGAGTGATTCTCCCACTCTCTCTTTAGAGGCTGCCTAAATATTTAGATTCAAACGAAATTAAGCTCTTTCCCGGAAGTTCAAATGTTAATGTTATTGGTATTATTATTTCAGTAGAAGAAACCTAATCACATGGAACAAGCGCACAGGGGCCACTGACTTGATATTCAAGCTTACAAAAGAATGATGGTTTCAACCTCCCACTGCAGACCCCACACTGTGGCAGTAACGGATCATGATACAGAGCCAGTGATTTTTCATTGCCCTGGGGGAGACGCGAACCCGCGGCATTGAGTGGCATTCCACGACTTTAACCGCTATACAAGAGAGAGAGAGCGAGTGATTTTTCAACTTTCTCTATCCTGGTGACATTTACTCGAAGTTTTTTTTTTTTTTTTACTTTTTGAGGCTTTCAATAAAAAAATGATTTAATACTGTCATTCGATGAGTGAAGACAGAAAAAAAACTGTTTTCATTTCCAATAATTGTCAATTTCTTGCTTCAAACATCGACTGTAAATACACTGTTTTCGTCATGAGTCTGACTTTGTTATCGATGAAATTCTTCGTTATTTATGTTTTGATTTATCAAAAAGCTAATCTAATAATGTGTATGTTTTGTTATCCAAATCCCATAATGGTAAATATATATATTTACACCGCCGTAAGATTCATTCATTCATGATACTCTCAGCGTTATTCGTTATTCCTGTGTCCGATTTCTTAAAAGCTGAGTCAGGGCTGAGATAAAAGCTTGTCAAATTGGCAATCTTCTAACATCCTTTTAACATTTTCCAAATACCGCAAAATCCTGAAGGTTGGTAGTTTATAGATAGAAATATTACTCTGTAAGACGCATTTCTTGCAACAATACAATTTCTGTTTAAATCTTCGTCGAAATGACAGTCAAATACAATAACAGAATTCCTTAAGAAAGCCTCTGTGAATTAGATACATCATCATAAACCATAATTTTTTATAAATCGTAAGTTATTCTATCTATTGTCCTACAAGAATGGAACTCCAGAGGTTGACAGAAGTAACAAAAATGAACGAATGACCTACTGCGGATGTCCTAGTGGCCCAAAGTAAACAAAACTTTTTCAACATGGGCGACGTAAGAGAGAGAGGCCTGATTATTTCCCCATTGAGGGCCAGGGGGCCCGGTAGACACCCTGAGGGCTAGGGGCGGGGCCCCATGTACACTCTGAGGTGAGATGGGATGGCCCCGTAGACACTCCGAGGGGAGGTGGGAGGCCATATATACATACGTACACACTCAGGAGGATGAACAGGGTCGTAGGTGGACCGAGGACGATTGAGACGCATTTTAAAAGCGTCGGCCTTGAGACATGGTTGGTCAAAAGCAAGTTGGGTGAGGAGGAGGAGAGGGAGAGGACGAGACCTGGATAAAGGGCAAGGCACAGAACTGAAAGCAAGTCTGAAGTTTGCCAACAAAAAGAGGAAGAAAAAAATCTGTGACATTCAAAGACACATAGTAAACAGTCTGTTGACTCGACAAAGTGAAGACCAAGACGTAGATTTGTGAAGAAAAACCGGGACGATTCTCCTAGGATGAATTATTTTTGTCCATCCACACACCGCTTTGCTTTTGCGGAGAAATGAGAAGAAACAAAATCTGGATCTCTGGCACGAAGAATGAGGGGAGAAGGTCACAGGGTACTTTTTACAACTGGGTGCTAAAACCTCCACTCTGGAAAGAACTGCACCATATTCTAGGTAAATTGTTTATCAAAATAATTGCTTAACTTCCAATGGAAGAACCCTCAAACGATATACAACATTCTACCGTTCCTAACATATACGTTTATACTCACTCTCTCTCTCTCTCTCTCTCTCTCTCTCTCTCTCTCTCTCTCTTCAAAGTTATCTTCATCAGGAGGGAATTTCTGAGATTACTGAGAGTGCCTGTCATTTCATGTGGTCGACATCTGAATTCTACCCAATCTACTGGTCACGCTTTACCACATTCATATATAATTTCAACAATCACAAAGTCCTCTTAACTTCTAGATTTCTTCGCACTTTGTAAATGCATGTCATTACTATGCCTAGATCCAAATGAAGAAAGAAATAAAGAAATTCTAACGTCCGTGGCCAGGTGATTAACATCGCCTCGTTCTGATACCCCGGATGAGATTTAGAAGAAATTAAGTAGTTAAGGCATTTTGTTATTATTAGAATTACGTGTACAGACATGGTCTAAAGCGTGTGAATGCACATGACTACGTGTGCGGTGATAGTAAGAGGTAAATAGGTTTCAATAATTCCCCTGCTATTATATAGGTTTTAAAAATCTTGCAACTTAAAACCTACCGAGTAAAAATTAAATTCTTTGTACTGACTGTGTGAACGTACTACATGCCTGTGTGTGTGTATCGATAATAAGGGAGAATCAATACATCAGCTACTATTCTGGCCTTACAAAAAATCTTAAACCTAAGAACTCCACTGAGTAAAAATTCAATTTTTAGTCAACTTAAAACCGGGACCTTTACTGCGCTGGACAGAGACAAATTGACCGAAGTCACAAACTCGTGGAAACCAAATTAAGGAATAAGAGGAAGAAAGACCTGAGCTCATTTTGTTCTCAGCAGATGATGTAATCGCGGCCAACTCACCTGTCGGGGAAAAAGTGACCACATGAGAGAGAGAGAGAGAGAGAGAGAGAACAAGATGGTATTTGGGTCATAATATTGGTTTAATATTGCAAATCAGAGAGAGAGAGAGAGAGAAGATAGTATTTGGGTACCATATTGGTTTAAAATTGCAAATCAGAGAAAGAGAGAAGATAGTATTTGGGGTACCATATTGATTTAATATTGCAAATCAGAGAGAGAG
>NC_061109.1:70846420-70853920 GCF_015104395.2 Macrobrachium nipponense
TTACCTCACTATACAACGTTTCATTTGAGTCCTTCCCAAATGGAAGTTCAAATAACCTTCATTAAAAAGTTATTTGGTTGCCCTTATTGCGTGACTCGCCAACTGAAAGGGAGGGGTGGGGGGTGGGGGTGGGGGGGGGGGGGGGGAGGGGTGCAAAATGATGGATGGTTGTTGCCCAGCTCCCCTGAAACGATATGTCATTAACACCTCGCTCGGCTACACCTCACATGCATGTCACGAACAGGTTGAAAACAAATCAACGACATGTCATTGGGGCCAACCCCTGCATATGCATGCCTGACTGTGCACACGCGCGCTTTTGCTACTGGGGATGCAAGTACATTGTGAGGAATTAAAGAATACGTCTGAAATGTTACTGCTGATATGTTCCTAGAAGGAAAAATTTAACATGGAGAGAATACACTGGGTGAAAGGAACAATTTAGTTCATCCATATTTTAATCGTCCTTAAAACGGATTCTTCATAGTTCTTGGTGTTTATAAAAAAATCGACGTACTCGTGTTATATATGATAAAATGATATAGCCATCATTAGTCATACATATTATGTAATGAAAAAGAACAATAACATATGTAAAGAATATTCTCATTCAGATTTATTAAAGCCAGCAAGTGGATGACAATCCTTTGTTTCCCAAATAAAAATATTAATAATTTAATAATCATATTTTTGGCCATTCATAAATATAATCTTTTGCAAAAAAATAAATAGGCCCAGATAATTTGCAGCAGGACATTCCCTTCAGTAATACAAATGAGATTAAATTTGAGTTTTAGCAAATATTAAAAAAAATACATAACTTGCCATGAACAATTATTTTGGAGGCTTTGTGCAATGTTCAATAATATTCCAAGTAAAAAATGTGAAAAAAGTCATTTCCGTATATGAGAGAGAGAGAGAGAGAGAGAGAGAGAGAGAGAGAGAGAGAGAGAGAGAGAATAGAAAAGAGGTTGAGAAAACATTTTTTTTAAATAAATGTTAATAGAAGGAAATGCATGCTTGCAAAATAAATTTTTTCGTAGGGTAGTTCAAAGAAGCTTAATTCTTCGTGAAGAGACGAAAAAGGAGCAACTGTTCTAATTATAACGGAAGAGAAAGTTGTCAAAGTAAAGAGAAGTTTCTCTTCGCTGAAAAGAGAAAATTCAAATAGAAATTATGATTCAGTTTCTCCCTATGACTTACGCTAATATTTTTATAAAATTGAATCTTTAGTAAGTACAGGGTATTAACTATAGTTGTTTTGAATAAAGGGTATTGCATATTGCATAGCTGATTTGCTAAACATCACAAATTGCAATTTAATAAATAAGATTTCATTTTATCTTTACAATTCGTTAAGTTCAAGTTTAACCTATGGAACTTGAAGTCTAGTTCCTTTGTCTTTATTCAGATATGTTCATTAGCAAGAATTAACAGAGTGGGGTGGGAAAAACAGAAATAAGAGATCACATATTGAAAAAAGAAAGAAAAAATAAATCAAAGTAATTAATAAGTTTAAAAGATGTAAGTAAATTATTAAGATACATGCTGATTAGTTAAGCATAAGCAAGTGGTCTTTGCACTAGTGCAATCCTTAATAAGTCTCTAGATTTTAGAGTATATACTTATAAACTTCCAAGGAAAAAATTAATGTTTTAGGGCGGAAGCTTTGATCAATTGACATGGCTCTTTGATTCTTTATTTTTATTGTTACTTTGCAATAAGATTTACTATTTCCCAGTTATTTTCCAGTTCATTTACATACTCCTCATATATTCCTCATATATTCCATTTTCCTATTTGTTCTTTTTTATCATATACTCCTGTTTTATTCCTCTCATATATTCCATCTTACTAAGAGGTAGAATGGATAAAAAAGCACATGAACCAGACATTTTATTTCATCAAATACCATTGTAAGCAAATATACGGAATAACAACAAAGAAACAATGGCAATCCTAGTTGTTCTATCATTACTTATGATCACAAGGTATAATTTCCCGTCATAAAGGCGTCGGAAATTGAATAACGTGAGGCAGAGTTGTATTATATGACGAATTCTAGTGAAAAGGACTAGCACGAAGGAATTCGGGGTACGCTGCTATATCTGTAGTGAAAATAATCCAGAGGGCTTTTTATACCTCAGGTGGAACGTTTACTTTCACTTTGTGTTGAGAAGCTGTCAGGAATATCAGTGTAATAAGAAGTTTACTTGACTACAGATTACATGTTATACATCTCTACACATTATTACTGCGTGATAACGCGGTTGGTAGTTTATGAAGCTGGATATGCGCATCAAGTAAAGTGTGCTTACTCTTTTAGCGATGTCAGTGCCGTGGATGCTATGTGTGCTGAAGAGAAAATCACCAATGAAGTGAAAAACAAATGATCTAATATTTCTGTTTATATTTGCAATCTTTGTGAATAGAATTCGTTCTTAGAAAAACGACAACAAAGAAGAAGCAATGACGTAAAACTACCTAAGGCCCTTTCAGATGTGTTGTATGAATCAGTATCATAGAAAGAGCAAACGCTCCATTATTCTCTTTTCTCTATAGCACATGGTTTTTAATGTAAAGTCTTGGAAACTAATTTTTCTCAAGTCTTTCTATTCTACATTATCATTATTTATTCTACTGCCATTGACAGTTCCTGAGATTTACCTATGAATCGAAATTCCAAAGATTTGGTAGAAAATACGTTTCATTAACAACAAAAGGATGCAGATACTAGAAATTGTCTTTCTTGTAAGATTTTCCTTTACCACGGTGAAATTGCGTCGTAGATTAAAAAAAAAAAAAAAAAGACGATGATATGAAGAATTTATTTTACAGGAACAAAAGACAATGACATTGACACTTAGCATCTCTAGGCTGTAAAGTCTCCCGTAATTTGTAGCAGGTTGCTAAGTGAGTGTTACCAAGGCATACTCAATCAGTTTTAGGTAAGTAAATACCATGAAATGAACTTAGGAATATGATATAGAACTATAATAATCCAGTTCGGTCAAATGAGGTTGAGCGCACTGATTTAACATTCTCTTTCAGTTCAGTAAAATTGATTTTTTGGTTTTGATAGTTCATAAAAGAAGACTCCAAAAATTGCTATCAACACACGATTCATAAAACGCAATTTATCACTATATTTTTTAATACAAGGGAAAATAATCAACTGCAGTCTAAGCATTCACTCATAATAATATTATCCCAAGAATTTATCCTCGAAGGTCATCCCAGAAAACTGAGCCTCTTTTGTCTCTCTGCAGGTTTCGTCTGTTCGTTTTTCGTTGACTTCATATTCTGGATCAACCGCTGTTTCGACTTAATATCTTGAAAGTCAATCCTGTTTCCGAATTGTAGCAAGGCCCGAATTTCTTTTAAATCTTTGTTTAAGGATAAAGATATCAAAACACAGTAGATATTCACAAATCAACATTGACTCTTCCGTACGTTATTTACCAACGCCACCCCCCCCCCCCCCCAATCTCCCCTACATAATGCCTCCAACCCCAGTCTTCGCACTCTCACCCTTCAAATCACCCTCCACATCCTTATGGCTATACCCCGACCCTACCACCCTTTCGTCCTCCAGGATCACCTTCCCCAACACCCAACCTTAAAAAAAGTGGGAATGCAAACTCCACAAAAGAGAGAGAGAGAGAGAGAGAGAGAGAGAGAGAGAGAGCGTTACGCAATATAAATATGCATATGCCAGCGATCCAGGAGATATCCCAGGGGAAATGAAGAGCATGCGTCAGGGGGGAAAGGTATTTTGGGGAGCCAGGCGAGTTCCAGATTCAAGTCCTCTTCAGGAAACTGATTTGCAAGGTTGATGTAGATGGATTAATGGATTTCAAATTGAGGGATGGGTAAGGAAGCTACATGCAATGGGACTACAAGCAAACAGCGTATTTTTCCATTTATATATAAATATATATATATATATATATATATATATATATATATATATATATATATATATATATATATATGGGTGGGGGATACAATCCACAATTAAGTAAATTCCTCTTGTAGTTTAAAATATATATTACTTGTATAGGATTAAAGCTTTTCGACCATCAACTGTGGTCTTGTTCACTTTAGTGAACAAGACCACAGTTGATGGTCGAAAGCTTTAATCCTATACAAGTAATATATATTTTAAACTACAAGAGGAATTTACTTCATTGTGGATTGTATCCCCATTTACTTAGAGGTACGACATAGTACCTGGCTTCTGCATATATATTATATATTATATATATATCTATATTATATATATATATTATATATATACTACTATATATATATACATACATACATACATACGTACATATATATATATATATATATATATATATATATATATATATATATATATATATATATATATATATATATATATATATATATGTATATATACATATATATATATATATATATATATATATATATATATATATATATATATATATATATATATATATATATATATGTATATATATTTACATATATAATCTTTGCTCTTTATAAAGTTAAGTTTAGAGGTCATATATACGCAGTGGCATTTGCAAATAACATAATTTTGTTAACCGTACAAAAATATAATTAAGTATGTGTGATGTTTCCAAAGACACAAACTGATTTTTATTCTTATCTCTGAATTCATAGTCAGATTTTGATAAAATAATTATACATATGAATAGAGTATTATAATAATTTCATCTTTCTTAAGTATGAAATACACGCAGAATTCTGTGTGAAATCGTTATCGAACTGAATTCATTCTTAATACCTTACAATGTTATCAAATAGATGAAAACTACATATTTTCTAATTAACCAGATGTGCGAGACTATTCAGCAGTGCCATATTTATATTGAAAAATACTCAAACATATTTTGAACTCGTAAAAATTGGGTGTAAATGAAATACCAAGGTATTATAATGCCAAGGTATATACCTATGAATAAATACATTCCATTTTGAATTATTGAAACACGTATCTCTGAATTCATAGTTATTTCGAAACAGCGTTCCAGGATTCACAGCTCTGTGCATAATCAACGATTCTAATTACTGTTTTGGTTCTGAAATACTGCAAATGAATTTTCCGTGTTATGTTAGAGCATTAATATTTTTTCTCTTTTTTATTTCAAGACTCAAACTGCCACTTATCTGTTTTTGAGGTGAACTAATAACTCACGATATCGTATGATGTCACTTATTTGTCTTGACTTGAATAATAGACATATACTGATAAGATCGTATTGGTATGAATTTTAATGTTTATATTCCTAATAGATATTCAAGTATGTGATGATTTACGTATAAAATTGAGATCTTTTGAAGGAAGCTTTCATTGTAAAATATATATATATATATATATATATATATATATATATATATATATATATATATATATAGATGACCAATTCTAATCATTTGCATTATTGCATTATTTCTATAAAGAAAAAAAATTACACCGCAATAATAATGTATGAAAACAAATAAGGGTAAAACGCCCGTAGATGACTCGGCGTAATAATGAGAGACCAGCCGAAAATAATTGTCAATTTTGAGAGAGAAAAAGGTGTCGATAAAAAACAAAAATGCAAATTTTGTAGAAAAAAAGAGCCCTTTCTTGAGAGGAAAATATTATTGTCAATTTCGCGTAAAAAAAAATACTGTCAATTTCGCAAGAAGATAAATTACCGATTTCGCGAAAAAAAAAAAAAAATTATTTTTCAATAAACCTATTTTATAGCAATAAAGAAAAAGACTCGATTTCGAGAGAGAAAATTTGTTAATTTCAAAAGAGAGAAAAGAGTGTGATTTCACGATTAGAAAAACTGGTGATTTCGCGAGAAGGAAAATTTGTCCATTTCATGAGTGAAAAAAACATACAACTTCGCGAGAGGAAAGAAATCGTCATTTTCTCGAGAAAAACACGGCCAATTTCGCTATAGCCTAAATAAAAGAAAAAAAAATCAGGCGACGAGAATGCGACTGGGCTTATTCTTCTCCTTCGCCTTCTCCTCCACCTCCTCCTCCTCCTCCTTCTTCTCCTCCTCAGCCTCCCCTTTCTCCTCCTTTTCCTCCTCTTCCTCCTCTTCCTCCTGGTAATGTGTTCCCGACCGAAGAAGATGCACTGAAGCACAAGAGAAGTTTTATTGGGCTATAAATATCACCCGGTGTTTACAGTTTTAGGGAAGCTTTCATTGTTGAACTATAGCACCTGAGTTATGTCTAACATTCGGCAAGAATTATTGATCATTTACCTCTTTCTTTTCAATAATTGGTAATTTGAATCATTTATTAAAGTGTCAGGATAAATATAAGTAAGCTACGAGTAATACTTTTTCCTCTACTTCTGCTGTGACACGCATATATATATATATACTCAATATTCATTTATACGTCCGTATGCATACCGCCAGGACGCGTAGGCTATTTGATTATTAATAATAATCATATTATATATGAGCTTACGTAATACACTTATCAAAAATTTTACTGTATCACATTTGAACTCGAAATCTACTTTCACCTTTAATAAGCACAGTATCAATACGATTAGATTCCCGAAAGTAAAAAGGCATACTATGTAATTAAAACTTAAACTCGTAATTTCAAGTTTCAAGTTACTTGCAGATATTCCTGAAGTCAACTTGGGCACAGAGTAGCAATGCCAACCCCATTAAATTCAACTACAATGATCTGGAATGTTTGACTACCACTACTACTATTATTATTATTATTATTAGTTATTATTATTATTATTATTATTATTATTATTATTATTATTATTATTATTATTATTATTATTCTTTGACACTTTTATAGACAATGCACCTTAAAGAGTAACTACTTCTTAGAAATATATAATTGATTCCTAGTGATTGAAAATTTGCTGTGTTTCTTTTTATTTACTATGTAAGTTTTAAATTATTCTAACCCTATGGATGATTACTTCTTGTATTCCCAAATACTTCAAGAAATATTATCTTCGTTCTGATTTCTGTAAATATAAAATTTAATAAAAAGGGGCTTTTCAGTAACGTTTTTAAATAGTTACAAATATACATCATTTGAAAATCTATGAAAAAAGATAAATCTATAATGAGTTAAATTCTATATAAAGGGACCTTTTAATAATAACATTTCAATATAATTACAACTACACATTTGGATTTCCGTGAATAAAAAATTATGTATGAGT
Source organism: Macrobrachium nipponense (assembly GCF_015104395.2). NCBI lineage: Eukaryota > Metazoa > Arthropoda > Malacostraca > Decapoda > Palaemonidae > Macrobrachium > Macrobrachium nipponense. The sequence goes on from NC_061109.1 coordinate 70,853,646, forward strand.
TACGTTCCATAAGAAGGTTCTTTTAAATTCAAAATCTCCTTAAATAAGATACAAATACACAGCTAACACACCTATGGCCTACCGCCAATAGAAATCCTTGGTTTAAAATAAATCCGGTTTAATTCGTTGGACGTATCAACTTGGAATTCATATTTCAAGAGGAAGAAAAAATAGGAAAGAAGGGACAGGATTTTCAGTTCGTAGTTTGCTTTCAGGGAAGCTTACCCCGAGGAACATTAGAGCCATCCCGTCTCTGAAATATGAGACCACACCGG
>NC_061109.1:70858920-70868920 GCF_015104395.2 Macrobrachium nipponense
ACCAAATTTAAGATTTTGCTTCTCGAGAGAGATGACATACTGTCGCTGAATCCATTAAGAGACAATGCTAGCAAAAAAGGAAAAAATCCTTTATCTTATTCTTCCCCAAAAAAATTTATTAGTCATTTTATTCAAAGACTGTCAGGCAGAATGAAGGAATAAAACCGTCCTGTAAAAATGCATTCTGGCGTCACAACTTCCACAGTCACAAAGGTACTGCATATACCAATCCCTACCCACCAACCCTCCCCCGAAAAGAAAAAAGGACCTAAAACTAACTGTTGTGATGTAGCAAATGACTGGTGATGCCATGAGAGATTCAGAGTTAGCATTTCGAAAACCGAACTGCCCTGTCATCTAAAGGAAAATATACGAAAAGGAATATTGAAAAAGTCGATAATAAACAGAAGTAAATGATTTTGTTAACAAAACCTTTGACAAGAGAAGGCAATTCTCCACATGTATACGATGCGTAACGTAAATGTAAGTCATTAACAATCACAGGTAAGAAATCACCCATAAATTAGGAGGTGGGATATACGTTATCGATCATTCTTACTTTGCGGGAGTCATGGCTAGAAAAAAAACATGGTTTATTATGATTTGTTTGTCTTTACATAAAAACAGTGCCCGGGATTTACGGTAAAATAAGACTGCCATTGTGTGATTAATATTTCCCTTTATGCACTGCATATTGTGAATTACTGACAGGCACACAGCCATGCTGGCGCATAGTCACAGACTTAATTATGCTAACATGCACGCTCACACGCATATATATATATATATATATATATATATATATATATATATATATATATATATATATATATAATGGGTGTGTGTGTGTGTGTGTGTGCGTGTGCGTGCCTGCTAGTATAAGTGAATCTGTATGTGTGTTTATATATATATATATATATATATATATATATATATATATATATATATATATATATGAGTGTGTGTGTGTGTGTGTGTATGTGTGTGTATGTATGTGTGTGTATATATATATAAATAAATATATATATATATATATATATATATATATATATATATATATATATATATATATATATATATAGAGAGAGAGAGAGAGAGAGAGAGAGAGAGAGAGAGAGAGAGAGAGAGAGAGGCTAAGAAATGGTACGATTACGGTAGGTGTTGTGGCTGTGGAGTTAAGCTCACGTTTGGCAGGTGCGCGGTACACTCCGCCATCCCACAATTAAAACTGTACATCAGAAATATTTGGTTTGGTTTTAGTCAAGGTAGTTCATTAGTCTTAATTTAATCAAGTTTTTGACAAATCACTCGTGACACTGATCAAACTACTGTCATTCTAATTCACAAGAATATGAATGAAAAATAGCTGATAATTATTTCCTTTTAATTAGAAAATTAATGAAAGCTTCTGCAACAAAACAGAGACTTCCTTTTTATATTTCAGTGAGATGACACTGGAATCACAATCAGTTTCCTCGGAGGACATCTTAGACCTTAAAGCATATAAGGTTAAGGTCGGCTTTCCTTTCCTTCCGACGTAAGCCGGAGGTGCTGTGATAACCAGCCTTAGACCTATACCTTAAGGGATGCTTAGGCCCAATTATTCTAGAATGACATACTGGGAGATGATACATTACGGTTTTGGAGGGTTTTTGGAGTAGCGCACGCACGCAAATTCAAAGATTTAAAAAGTCATGCATAGAGATTTAACTTTACTGCAGATAGGTCTAATTTGGCTACGTTAAATGGGAACCAGCTGGGAAGAAGAAGAAGAAGAAGAAGAAGAGGATAACTCGTTGCTTCCTGTATATTCAAATTCATTTCGTTTGCTTAATTCACCTGAAAACCCGAAAGACTCGTTTTCATCGTGATTTAATGACCCATTGGTACTTGATTTTACTGACTCATTCATTGACTGACAAATGATTTTTAATAGTATTTAACTTGCTTATTGTACAGAGCTTCCAAAGAGTATAGCATGACATACGGTATTTCCTGTTATGCGAAAATCTCCGGAATTTCCATGAGAAATACCCCAAAAAATGATGGTGTTTTCGTCTTTTCCAGCTTACTTAACCGATCAATTAGCAGACCTCTTTGGTTTTGTATAGTGCTAAATGAAAAATATTTTTGCTTTATTTCTCGTAGCGAAGCATAAATTAAATATAAGTCTATTGAACTTGACCTTATTTCCCGCGGGGCTCTGACATCGAGAGAATGACATAGAAACCAGAGTCAAGGGTGGAACTTGACAAGGGTCTAAAACCTGAAGAAAATACAAGCTCCTGACCAACAAGGGGACGAAATGGCATATCCAAGAAAATGCCCTGGACTGGAAGTGTCATAGGAAAAGGGGAATCTTTTTACTTTTTTTGTGTGTGTGTTTTTGGGGGGCCGGGTGGGGGAATGGGGGCGGGCGGGGAAGTCCAGACTATGACTGAGTGGTCTGGGGGAATAAAGGATACAGCACAGTTTTTGAAAAATTATAAAAATGAGACGATACAGTTGATCCATTTTCGATCATTTCTGAAAAATATGAAGATGCAGTTGAGGCATTTTCGAAAATTTCTGAAAAACGAGAAGGTACAGTTTCTCTATTTTCGAAAATTTCCGAGAAATAAAAAGTCGTGTAAAAATGACGATTGCAATTAGGCCCGTCTGAATTCCCCGGGATATCACTGACACACGTGCCAACGCAAATGCTGTTTTTATCTATCCCGGAAGAGAAATTAATAAAACCGTGTTCGCGCTAATGGCTCGACCCAAAAATGATCGTCGAAGGTCTCTCCAGATAAAGAAATGATTCATTAATTTTTTGTCAGAATCCCAGCGAAATTTTGTCAACATTTTATCTACCGTATTTACCTTCCAAATAACTTCAATTTAGAGAACTGCTTAAGCAGATGGTGAGAAAACATATCGCTTTTGTCTTTTAATTGGTTTTTATAAATTTAAGACAAAAGGGAATTGAAAAAAGCAATTTATTCAATAAAGAATCAGTGCATTTACTGCATCTACTCCACTGTCAGAGTAGATTTCTAAATGCTAATTATTTTTGAACCAGAGAACTGTTGCTTTTGGTCTTTTAATTTCTTTATATAAAAGATTCATTGAATGAAAATAAAATTAGTATTTTATTCCAATAAGTAAGGATCACACTTCTATTAAAATAACTAATAAAGATAACAAGTAAACCATTGTCACTTAGACATTTATTATATCACTGGAGTGGAGGTGGTATGTAGTCCAATGGTTATTTTGAGTAAAAGTTCATATACAGTAAATTCAGTAAGAAGAGGCCTTGCAATAAAGATCATTCTCGAAATCGGTAAATGAATGCATAAGAATGTATGGTAATTATACATAAATGTATAATCATTTTACATTTTTTTCAGTCTGTTAGCACAGGTAGTCTACCTGCTTTAGTAAGAAATAATTCTTGAAATACGAAATTTGGAGAGAGAGAGAGAGAGAGAGAGAGAGAGAGAGAGAGAGAGAGAGAGAGAGAGAGAGAGAGATTTTAATCGTCGTCAAACAAATATATGACATAATGAAGACTCATCGAAACTTATCCCAATTTAATGTGGGTTATGCATCAAACGCTTATTTGGGTCTAATTGAAATTATGACCTTAACCCTTCTGCACTGTTAGGGGTCTTTTTGACCCAAAAACAATTTTAATTTGCATATCTCTCTTGTTTTTAGAGATTGAAGTTTCATACTCCTTGACTTTTCCTGACTTTAGGGGGTTATTATGTTGCCTAAGTCTGGTAAAAATTTTCCCAGTAGTTAATGAGCAGCAAAAAAAGTAACATCTAATCTGTTTGGGTCAAAATGACCCGTACCTACTTTTTGCTATATTTGTTCCAAGTTTTTCACAAACTGCATCAAAGATGGTATGATTATTAGTGAAAAGGAAGAAAAGAAACCTGACATAATTGAATTTTACAATTCAACTAAAGGAGGAGTTGATAATTTAGACAAACTTGTTGCAACTTATAGGTTAAAGCGTCAGACAAAAAGGTGACCTATGGCCTTGTTTGATAACATAGTGGATTTGTCTGCCTACAATGCTTTTGTCCTTTGGAATATAGTGCAACCTAACTGGAAGGGAAAAGCTACCTTCAAGAAAAGAATTTTTGTTCATGAACTTGGATTGGCCTTAGTCCAACCTCTATTGTCTTCAAGGGTATCATTACCTAGGACGCCAAATGCCCGGCGAGTTCCTGAAACTGCAAGACCATCTATAGAATAAGATAATTCTTAGTCTCAGGAAAGAGCTGCAAAGAGACAGTGTTGTCATATGTGTAAAAATGACAACAAAGTAACCACAATATGTACGGTCTGCCGAAAAACTACATGTAAGCGGAATGCTTTTGTAACGTTCAAGCACAATAATTACAACTAATTCCTAATCTTCAATAAGGTAGGGTGGTCGGGAGGGTTAGGTGTGGGGTCTGAATGACACTCATTTGCACGTAGTAGACCGTGGGCATGCAAAGTAATCAATTATGTACTTTATATGGCAGAGAACTGTCAGAATTTATGAGACGAGTCATTTTGACACGGAGCAGATTAGATGTTACAACGCTGATAAATTACTGCAATTGTAAGCTGACTATGAATACTAGCCATTCTAAATCTCAAGAAAGATATACAAAAAGATAGCATTGTTATATGTGCAAAAAGTATAGCAAAGTGACAGCAATTTGCTAAAAAACTACATGTAAGCACCATGGTGTCACAATATTCAACTGCAATAATTTCAACTAAAAGCTATTCTTCAATAAAATTGGGTGGCTAACAGTGATAGAATGGAAGTCTGAATGATAGCTTTCTTGCAGTGTACCCTGGCCAAGCAAAGTAATAAAAAAAGTAGTTTGTATGGCAAGGAATTGTCTAAATTTATAAGACGGGTCATTTTGACCCGAAACAGATTGGAGGTTACAAAATTTTAACAGACCACAAGGGTTAATATATTGCTAAAGTCTAAATTATAATATATTCATTACTGGTAACGAGCGCTGGTAATTAATCTAGAAATAACTTTTATGATACTTAATATATCTGGTAACTAAATGCAGCGGTAAATGATTTTAGATATTCTGAAATTAACAGTAATCGGAAGTCCGATGTTCTATTTGTAAGGTAGATGAATAAATGGCTTTAAACGACACACACACACACATATATGCATGTATGTATGTATATATATATACATATATATATATATATATATATATATATATATATATATATATATATATATATATATATATATATATAACATATAAAAATACATACATACACACACACACACACACACTTCCATTTATTCATCTACCTTAAAAATAAAACATCAGACTTTCGATTACTAATAATTTCAAAATACCTAAAATTATTACTCCCAGCTGCATTTATTTAACAGAACACATTTAAGTAATCATAGTTATTAAGTAATATATAATAATTTCTATATTTATATATATATATATATATTATATAATAGTATAATTAACATATTCATATTTGCCAAAATGGTAGAAAATTTACAATTTTGAATATATTACAATTATTTTCCCAAGCCAATGACAAACGCCAAGCACCATCCGAAAATTAATAAATGAGTATATCGAAAAAAACATTTTCTACATTTAATAATATAAGTAGCTTAACCTACTTATAATAGACGCAATTACTCTAACTTATCAACTCGGATATTTGCAGTCACATAGGATTTCAAAATCGTTATCCTTCAAGAGGATTATGATTCACTCCTACTTCTGGGAATTAAACTTTATAAAAGAAAAAAAAGAAAAAAGATAAAAAAGTTAGATTTAATATAGTAAAATGCGTTCCATGGTCTTACTACTAAAGTACTATTCATTGAGATTTGAGATAGAGAGAGAGAAGAGAGAGAGAGAGAGAGAGAGAGAGAGAGAGAGAGAGAGAGAGAGAGAGCTATAACAGACTGGCAAACCTAAAAGCTGAATAAATGAATTTCTCAAAGGGGGGAGACAAAAGACCAGAATGGAACAGAATAGACTAAAATATTCACATATATGTTTTAACCAGTCAGTCAACAATCGCGAAGGCTCAGTGAAATGCCATTTATTTCCATTTAGTTCTATAAATACATTAGCAAATGAAATATTAGGGAGAGTATTTAACGTCAGAATATCTTACTCTCACGGACAGTAATTATTGCAGAAATACTAAATATTGAACAGGATATCAAAGTCTTCATGATATCAGGGTGTATGCAATACCTAAACATTTTCTTATTATCAAAATATTGGTATGATGATTAAAATGAAAATTCTTTAATGACAATTAATACCAAATGATTGGTAATGATGAAATAAAAAAGGCTTAGTGATAATCATAACCAAATGAACTTAAAACAAAAAAAAACATTGGTATGATAATTAAAATTAAAATTATTGGTAATGATAACTAAAACTAGATGACTGGTATTGATAATTAAAACCATATGACTAGTAATGACAAATAAAATAAAAAGATTGTCAATGATAACTAAAACCAAATGATTGGTAATAATAATTAAACCTAAAGATTGGTAATGATAATCAAACCATATAATTGGTAATGATAATTAAAACCAAAAGATTGGTCACGACAATAATCATTAAAATCAAAAGATTGTTCACGATAACATTCATTAAAACCAAATGAGTGGTAATGGCAATGAAAACCAAATGATTGCTAATGATAATTAAAACCGATTTATTGGTATTGGAATAATATTGAAGAGGTTAACTAGAAATAAATATTAGCTGGACAATATTATGAGAAATAAGACCAGCAAATGAAATTCCATAACATATGTCCTTCTTGTATCACAAATGGATCCCGAATTTCCTATATTGATAGAAAGATTCTTGCCTCTTGTCGCAGCGGAGCTTAAAAAGAAAAACGGCGGTTCCGTGACAAAAAAAAAAAAAAAAAAAAAAAGAGAGAGAAAGAGAGAGAGAGAGAGAGAGAGGGGGGGGGGGCGCACATTTGTATTCCATTCTTGCTTTTGGCCGGTTTATCCCGCAATATATTAGATCTTTTTCTTGTTCCCGTGAAATGTGACATACAGGAAGGAGCTTATAAAAGTGGACTCAGCCGCATGGAAAAGAAAATCCCTTGGGGATTTGATACCAAGGAAAACTCCTGCGCGCTCACGCGCTCGCGTGTGTGTTTGTGTATGTGTGTGTGTGTGTGTGTGTGCGCGTGTTCTTTTTCTTTTTTTTCTTTTATTTTTTTTTATTTTTTTTAAGGATGTCCCCGAGATTGCCAAGATGAAAGAAACCCGGCGTAAGGAAATTGAATCAACCTCTCTCTCTCTCTCTCTTTCTCTGCTAGGGAGATGACAGCAAAATAATATCCAATATTTTTGAAGCTTTAGTAAATACATACACACAATCACGCAAAGTTAAACAGGTGATTATAGACAGCGAGAGATGCAGGATAGCAATGGTGGTGAATCTGATATTTAAGAGAGAGCTGCTTGTCTAAATGAAAACTGTCTAAACCTGAAAATATTCCTTTAAAAAGCAGCATATGAAAGGAAGACTTTTTCATTCTTATTCTTTCGTACCTTTGAGTCATGAAGTAAAATTCGAAATACTGGATCCGTGATTTTTCATCTTCCTAAAGGAAATATTCCAGGCCTCGAAAATTTCATGATTTTTTTTTTTCTCCTTTTTTTTTTTTACTCAAGAGTATTATTGTATTATGTAAAAACTTGTCACTATCAGCAGAATTAAACGAGATATTATCCCCTGAAAAAGAATTTGATTTGTACAGATGACACTTTTGAGTAATAACCAAGGTCATTGCTTTCATGATCAGTAAAGGAGTGTGGAAACGGACACTCCTTCCAGGGGTAGGTACAAACACTCTGCCTACAGAGCCAACCACATCGATTCTTATCTCCCTCACTATGAACCCTTCAGTAGGCAGCTATTTCTATACTAATCCCTCTCATTTGGTAACCAGATCAGCTCCAGAACCCAGTCAATGGCCAATCAGGTCGATTCCTCTCCTTCTGATTTAAAAATCAGGCTCCTTTTTAGCTATGTTGCCACTAATCGATTTTATTAGACTACCTGCTCTGTTCCATTTCCCCCGTCATTTGGCAATCTAATCAGTTTCGGTCTCACGCATTTACCAGCCTAACTGATTTTAATCCCGTTCATTTGCCAACCGAAACCGATTTCTGTCCCTTAATTTGGCAACTAGATTTACTACAATGCAGTTGACCGGGTCAAAGGAACGCGCCAAAGATCCACGGCGTGCTCATAGAAAACGGAGTATCAAGAACCGAACGACTATAGGTCTATCTAGAAGGAGAACTGCAATCCGGACCAGAAGTTATAAAAGGGCCAGTACAACCCACGAGGACTGTTAGAGACATTTGGGCTGCAAAGACAGGGGCATCTTTCCATTTGACTACCCGCTACTTCAGGGCTCTTCCCTTAATTCTACTTCAGAGAAGAAAAACTTTTTCCTTAACTTCTCAGAGAATCAGAGAAAATTAGGGCAGAATTAATCACAAAACTTTCTCTATTAAGTTTCCAGGAGAAAGAACTAGGTGTTCTTATTAAGGACGATCAGGTGAAGAGCTGGAAACGTGATAGGTACAGGAGTCGATGTCTACAACGCTTTATATTACTGTCTGATTTCCAGAAGAAATTTTGGTATTTTAGAAATCCGCCATTTACTTAGATAAGATGGTTTTCTTTCCCTCTCTCCATTTCTCTCTGTATTCATATTTACATACACACACACAGACACACGCACAGACCTTGGTTATTACTCAAAAGTGCCATCTATACAAATAATTTTTTTTAACGAGTATACTATCTCGTTGAATATTCATGTTTGTCATAGTTTGGCTTATTTGTCATTCAATGATAAATAAACGAAACTTTGACAATTATGAATATTGGATTTCTACTCAACTGCCTAGTTAGTCAGAAAAACGAATTATTAGAACTGAAAAGAACCTGTACAGGATTAATTCGTTAAAATCAGTAAAATATTATTATTAGTATTAGTATTCTTATTATGTTAATAATAATAATAATAATAATAATAATAATAATAATAATAATAATAATAATAATAATAATAATAATAAAAATTTCGTTTTCCATGTATTAGTATCCTATTTCGTCCAAACCTATCATTCACGTCAACATTAATTTAGCCCATAACAAAACCAGTCGAGTAAATTCAGAGTAATTGCAACAATAAATCATAATTTACAACCCACGGTATCAGTAACCATTTCGTGATTCTCAACAATTAGTTTTTTTTCACCCGCATAACTAACATTTTATGCAGCTGATAAATTAAACTACACCTGACAGATCATAAAGAATTCTGTGTTTTTTTTTTATTCATTGTGTTGCTCCTGGCTACCTTTATCAAAGTATTTTTAAAATGAAATTGTTGGCGTCATTCTGACAGAAATGAAGCCAACCTTATTTTGTAAACACATTAATGCTGTTGATGAATTGAAGAAATGCACTTAATGTTTTTTAGTTCCCGTATTTATACACATACGTACACATACACTCATACAAACATACTACATTCATATATATATATATATATATATATATATATATATATATATATATATATATATATATATATATATATGTATATCGAGCTACAATGTCCTTTAATATCTAATTCGCTCTACCTCGGAATAATATATTTTCATATATGCTTAACCGAAGGGGAATTTTTTCTCGATAATAGATTTACCTGTACTTGGGCGCGAACGCAGGTACATTATAAATCCAGGAACGTCAGTGGAAGTTCTACCACTCAACCACCGCGAGAGCTTAAAGGTTAATGCCGTCTCTCACCTCAATACTTTCTCGCGCAGAAGTATTTGTTGGTTTGGAGACAACATCACCCGCCTCGACTCCGGTAGTTAAGTAGCGCTTTTGACACAAACGTAGCATTTACATAAGTC
>NC_061109.1:70876420-70893920 GCF_015104395.2 Macrobrachium nipponense
TCGGCAATTATACAAATCGATAAGAGACCCCTAAGTTTCTGCTTTGCTTTCCTAATCTGTCAACACGTTTAATTAGTTGTGTTTTGGGAATTCTGTCATCATGTCTGATAAGGGATTTCTGCCTCGATTGAGTCGTGTCTTTGTTGAGCAGAGTGGTTTCATACTCGTACATCTTTGCCAAAACCACGTGCAGATTTCACAATTTTTCTGTAAAGTTACGTCATATTTAGAAGTTTCTAGAGAGAATTGCATCATCTTTCGCTTGCCCAAAATGTTTTGTGTCATCTCCACTGTCCAGTTTCTAAGAGCAAACGATTTCATCGTTACCTACAACCGCATTGCGTTGAGGCATCTCCCTCTCTCTCTCTCTTTCCGTCAACATACTTGAGATTACATTAACGTAACAGGTGTGTAACGGCACCTATTTTTGTGAAATATTGTGAATTGTGGTGAATTTTTGAACAAGCTGCAGCAAAAAGAAAATTGGTAAAGGTTAAGTGTGTTAAATTTTGGTTAGTTACAACTAATAACTAATAGTTACAGTAGTTTGGTAAAAATTTAAACTAATATTTACAGTGGTTTAATGAACAATTTACATTTTTACACATTGCAAATTTTTGTGTTTTGTGTTTGTTGCATTTGAAGTGCATTTATCCATTTCCTTATTGAAGTGTGTCTTCTTATTTTATATTCTGTGTGATTAGGACTTTTTGCAATTTTGGTATTTCCCACACTTTTATGTTTTCATTTGCATTCACAATTTAATTAACTTGGTTATTTTCATTACTTAATTGTTGCATATTTAAATAAATTTAACACTTGTGAATTAATTTAAATTTACTTAGAATTCTTTTCAAGTTTCATTGTTGTTTAGCACTTGTGAATTAATTTCCAAATTTTAAATATTGCCGAACACTTTTGAATTTTGATTGAATTAATTTTCTTGAATTTTGTGATAAATTAATTTTGATTTAATTTTACTCAATTAATTCAAGAATTAATTAAACTTTACCTTTTTTTTAAGTAACAGTAATTTTCCCTGATATTGTGAATTTCACTTATAAATTTGAAGTTTAATAATAAATTTGTGTATTTTAAATTGTTATAAGTGTTTCTTTTCACCAGTATGATTATATTTATGCTAGGTAGGAACATATAGAGTGGTAATTGATCTGTTTTCCTTCAAATTACTTGAAGTGACTTAGAAGCAGGGAAGTACTTAGACTTTTGAAATCAGGGAAATACTTAGACTTTTAAAGTTGTTGATGGGGTGATGCCCTTTAATTAATGCAATTACTTACAAGATTACTCACACCTGTTTTGATGAACTTAGTCTGATTTGTTTAAGGGATCACTGTTGCCTTTAGAGTATTCAGTCGTTTAGTACCTGTGATGAAGGTTCAGGTGTCTGGCTGTAGTGAAGTAACAATTAGTGAATGGTAACTGTAGTAACCAGATACTCGGCACTTAGTCACAATATATATATATATATATATATATATATATATATATATATATATATATATATATATATATATATATATATATATATATATAATCACATTAAAAGTCATATATCTTCCATATATGTAAATAGGCCCATGACCCAAGGGGTCACTGGCGAGACAAGGAGTGTGATATGATCTAATAAACAGGACGCAAGCTAGATGCTGCCGCGTTATGTTTGCGACGCCCTGGTTTGCATTTGCCTGTGTAATCAAAAGCATTGTCTTGTAAAACAGGTCACAGTTCCTTCCTCTGAGAAGATGGTGACCTATCACCCGCAGAGACAACAAGTGACTTCCTAGTCACATGTTTGTCTGTCTGTATGTTATGTATGCTGAGATAAGCTTTGTTCTACTATCTTTGTACAAGACTTTGTAACTTACTATGAGATTCAGGGCCTCTGTAACACGGTTTTTTCGCAATAACTTTTTATCTATGCATTTCATAAATATAACGCTTATTCAGAATACATATTATATCAACACATAAATTTGAGTGTATTCTGCACTACATAGGTTGAATAAATGTGGTACTTATAATGTAAAAGTGACCTTTTTTGAAGACGGGCCAACTTACTCAGAGAAAAGGTCTCGAACGCACTCGTTACGTAACTTATGACAGCATTTCTTCCCTCTTTCTCGATGGATGATTGGCTATACGTAACGAAGGCTAAACCTCTGGCAACAATGACATACAAATTTAAATACAAGCAAAGCAGTACACCTTTATGAACTCTGGAACCTCTCCACTGATAATTGTCATAGTGAACAAACCAACAAAATATGTTAATAAATACAAAAACACTTCGATTATTAGTCTAACTCCCAAAATAAGTTTCCAAAGAAATTACAGTCTACTTTATAGGTCACAATCAGATTGACAAGATGTAGGGAATAGTTGGTAATTATCAAAAACATAGTAGAGAAGCTTGATTTGATAACTACTATATCCAATGTCAAGCAATTTTTATTTATTGGCTATCTACCTATTTACTGAAAAAAAATAGCCGGTACCGTATATTGGCTTTAAACCTTCACCAATAATTATCGTCAGAATTATGACTTCATGAGGCTCCACCCACTTTCGCCTCGTTATAATTCAGGATAACACTGAAGGCTACCATGGGCATTGTTGGATTAGAAAATTTAACTTCTGGCTATAAAAACTAATTTTTCGAGTAGTTGTAAGAAGTGCTAAATGATCCTCAAGGATCCCAGCAGTTGGCCTAAACGTTTAATTCATGTATATTACTGCTATACTGTTGCGGCACTATTGCTACAGTAGTATTACTGCGCTAGCACTGATACCCCATCCACATCTATGTATCGATCCGCCATTCATAAAGTCTTTGGGTTTCAGAGCCGTTGGAATTTCTGTCTGGTGGATGGGCGGGGCAACATTTAGTCAAAAGGTGTTTGTTTACCTTGCTTATGTAATGAATGTTTTTCGACTCTTGGCTCGTAATCATTGGCCATGGCGTCGGCTAGATCATTTTTTCTCTATAAAAATTAAAACTATCGGGTTTAGGTTATTGATAATGCTGACAAAATTTGTGTGTGGTTGTAAAATATACGTATGTCAACTTTCAGCTACATCCGATGCTTTGACAAGGAGCAAAGTCCAAAAAACCGTGTTACAGACACCCTGAATCTCATAGTAGATCTCTACTTCCCTTCATCGAGACCAGTTCTCTAAAATCACTCTTCCTCTACTCGAAGAGATGTAGTTTCCAAATATATGTTAAGTTTGACTACGATGAGTTTGAATTCTTCACCTCTATACCCAAAGAAGATACTAACGAAACTTAGAACTTCTCTCTGCATCGATGTCACTCCGACGAGAATGGGAAGTAGCCAACAAGATACTTGTGTATAACATCGCAGGGAATAACATCCAACGGGACGCCTTTCTATACATAGGCATATCCCGTACATCTGGTGGCAGCGGTGTGTCTCTACTTCAACTGATGCTTAACTAATCACAGAAAATGTAACACATCAGAAGTCAACAGAGGAAAGAGGATCTTCAAGCAACTTAGAGGCAACAATAACCATCCTATGAACACTTAGAAATGTCCTTCATCAAGATGCATTCAAGAGGCTATAGCATTGTTTAGTGAATGTCTTTCATCACATATCTTCAAGAAACAAACCGGACGTGTCTGCAGCAACGGGAGCCGAATCATTCAACAAACAAACAGCGCATGATGATCAGAAGGCGAGCGGAGATATCGGTCAACCGCGTAGCAGGAACGGATAGGCGAGGCCGTGACGTCATCAAAACACTATGATCTCCCTCTTAAATACCGCAGCTAAGTACAATTCTTTATTCATTTGGTGTGTGACTCTGAGTGTTATCCATACACAGGATCCATTGTCCATTATTCCTGGGGGTGAGTTATACGTCAGTCTTAATCTTCCTTCCTTGCAGGAATCTATCTTCAACTACAGATTCTCGCCCTGCATGCCTTTTTATCTTTGTTGCTAATTTTTTTTTCTTCCAGAAGTTCTCCGGAAATATCTTTATCATATTATCTGTTTTTAATCTTATCATTTAGGGGGACTCTGCAATTATCTGTAACACATTTTTCTTATTTTATACTGCATATGCGTTTACGCAGTGGACGAGTGTATTGATATAGATATTTTGATAGGATTGCTAGGAATCGTAGTGATAAGAAAAAAGCAAATGTCATAATGGCAACTACTGCTGCAGCCAGTTCTCCCGCACCCAGTAACCCCAACCCAGTTGTTACTTTGGTTAGCGCACAGTCTGCAATTGGGCCCTTTCAAGGCTGGGTCAATGGGTTCTTACCTCAAAGTGTCGAGTCTTGGATCTCGTCAGTAGATGCTCATTTAAAAGCAAAATGCATCACTGACCCAGCTGTACAATTACAGGAAGCTAAAAGTTTCATTGGCTTTGCTAAAGGAGATGCAGGTTCGTACCTGAGAGGAGTCTCTTTCCAAGGGGCGTTTACATGGGATGAATTTAAAATTAGGTTACGTGCCATATATGGCGGTGAAGAAGCCTTGGACGTAGTGTTAGCTTTGAGGAACATCCTTAATCAGGCCTCTATGACTCGGCTCAATGTTTTAGAGTGGGCGACACTAATTGCTGACCGACTGAATGAATATCAGGATAGTTTGCGTAATTCCACTTGGGCTACGAGAGGGAATATGGCCGTGAAAGCTTTTATCAGGCTCACATATTTAACATGCATTACAATAATGTTGCCCAAAGCTCTGGTACAGTGTTTTGACAGAAGCTAGCACCCGACAGTATGGAACTAGACGTATAAACAAATAAAAAAACATATGTCTAAGTGCACTGATCTCGACCCCTTACTTACTCAAGTTTTTGCAAAAAATGAAAGTAAACCACAGCAAGTAAATATAGTTAATAATAACGCAGCAGGGGTAACTTGTTACAATTGTAAGCGAGCAGGGCACATGATTGGAGAGAGACTGTAGAACGCGTTATTGTTCGATTCACAACAGCTCCAGTCATTCATACAATCATTGCTTCTCACGTAACCAACAACAGAATGCCAAAAACACGCAAACCGTTGCCAATGATAATAAGAAGAAGAATCCTCATTACTATAAGAAGAAACAGGCAAACAGTAATGCTGTTCAAAATCACAAACAAACAAATCGTGCTTGAGGAAATTCTGTTCCCAGGCCGTCAAACCCGAACTCACAGAGTCAGTCGAATTTTCCGAGTGTGCAAAGCAAAGTAAATACCACGTAATTAACTCCAGCGGGGGAGAGAATGATGTTGAGTAATTCGTATCAACATCTTTTGAATCAAATAACAAATTTAATCCTTTACAAGATGAATGCGGGGCACAGAATTTTCCTATGAAACACACGACCGAATCCAAAAAATCAGTGCAGGTCCCCATAGACTTCCAACATATACATGCTATCATTAGTAAAGATGAATTATGTCCTACAATTTAGAGCACCGACCATTCACACTGTTTGTTGATTCTGATAGTCCACGTAATATCGTGGATCTGCGGACTCATCACTTGTTGTTTTCGAACTTCCCTATTGAGAAGTCCGGAGTGAGGCTCTCGGGTATTGGAAATAATGAATTAAGTGTAGTAGGAGTAACTCATATTCAGTACATGGTAGGTAAGCGCACGTTTACCGATACCTCTATCATGGTACAAAACATTGATATGTATCCAGCTGTAATTATAGGATACCCGTCTATGGGCATTCAAAACATTACCTTAGCCCCTGCCAAACACGGCGTGTATATCAAAGGAAAATTCTATAGTTCTTCTAACATCTTAAAATCAGTTTTGGACAAAAAAGAGACAAACAACCAAACAGTAACGTACATTGAGGAACCAATCACTTGTCTCATGAATCAAGACATTGTTCAAGCGACCCAACAGAATTCTCGCACACCCGTCATAGCAGCTTGCACGCAAACTCTCAAGCCGAATGTACCTTCGAATATATTACTGCGTGTAAAGAAGACTTTGCCGGGATCTGAAATGTTAATCCTTTCTGACACTCTGAAAATTAACGGATTGTCCATAACACAAGCAATATACACTGTTGATTCACAGCAACAAGTTAACATTGAAGTCTGCAATCTTTTGAATACCACTTTAGTGATCCAAAAAAATCCACACATCGTGGATGTGGAAGTTTATAAATATCGCATTCTTACCGTTGCTGAAATTAATCATGCTCAATCAGTTGTGGATGAATCTCTCTTACAATCTATTAAAAGTAAAATCAATAAAGATATTCAAGAACATGAGATTCAGCAGAAAATTTTTGATCTTTTAACTAAATATCATGATGCTTTCTCCACTGCCGAGGGATCTTTGGGAAAAACGGATGTCATTGAACACCAAATACGGTTAAAAGACAACCATAAAGTCATCTATGTACCTTCGTACCGACTCCCTATGAAATTCCAGAATAAGATCAACGATGAAGTAGGTAAAATGTTAGAAGAAGGAGTCATTAGGAAATTGAACAGCCCTTATAATTTCCCCTTAATCGTCGTACCAAAAAAAGATTGAACCTGGCGTATCTGCATAGATTTCCGTCGCTTAAATGAGGAAACGATTCCCGATCGGTTCCCAGTGCCATGTACTGACGATATTTTATCCTTGTTAAGACAGAGCAAATATTTCACATGCTTGGACTTACTTAAAGGCTTTCACCAGATACCTTTAGAAAAAGAGAGTATCCCATACACCGCCTTCAGCACAGCTAGGGGACATTATGAATTTTTACGTAAGCCTTTTGGTTTATGTTCCCAATTACATTCACCAGAATGATTAATATAGTGTTTGGGGACTTGTTAGGGGATACCCTACATGCCTATATGGACGACCTTATAATCTTTTCTAATACCTTAGAAGAACATTTACGTATACTAGAGCTCGTGCTACAGAGACTAAGGCAGCATAATTTAAGAGTAAAGATAACTAAGTGTGAATTTTTCAAAACAGAACTAGTCTATTTAGGTTTTACAGTGTTTAGTCATGGTCTTAAGGTAGTCCACGATAAGGTGTCGGCTATCCGTAACTTTCCGATACCTACTAACGTCAAGGGGATATAGCAATTTTTAGGCTATAGTGGGTATTACCGCCGTTTTATACGCAATTACTCAATTATAGCCGCTCCTCTAACCAATCTTACGAAGAAGGGCATAGATTTCATATGGTCTGAAAGGCATCAACAGGCGTTCGATACTTTGAAAGAGGAATTATGCAGTCCACCTATCTTAAAATTTCCTGACTTCAGTTAGGAATTCTTTATTGC
Organism: Macrobrachium nipponense; assembly: GCF_015104395.2. NCBI lineage: Eukaryota > Metazoa > Arthropoda > Malacostraca > Decapoda > Palaemonidae > Macrobrachium > Macrobrachium nipponense. Next base: position 70,883,725 of record NC_061109.1, read on the forward strand.
AACCGACGCCTCAGACCAAGGGGTAGGTGGGGTATTGCTTCAGCAATATGACAAACAGTTCTTCCCTATAGCTTTTTATTCACATAAACTGAGACCTTCTGAAAGTAAATATGCAGTAACAGATAAGGAAGGGCTCGCTATTGTTAACTCACTAGTGCATTTTAAGTTCATAATATACGGCTATCCTGTCAAGGTTCTTACTGATCATAAGTCCCTCACCGACTTCTTTAAAGGCTTTAGTCACAGTCCCAAAAGAACTAGGTTGCATATGATCATTCAAGACTTTGGCGCAAGGATAGGATATCTACCTGGGAAAGCAAATATCATTGCTGACGCATTATCCCGCAACCCCGCGCCATCTTGGACGTAGCCATTAGCTAAACTAGTAAATATATCAACATCCGTGCCTATTGTTAAAACTGTATCTGAACAGGAAGACCCGGGATGGAGCGCTGAACTAGTACAGACTGAACAAAGAAAAGATCAGTGGTTAAAGAAAATAATAGATGTTTTGAACGGGAATCCTAAGGAAAAGGAATATGTGAAGTTGCGTTTTTTTTTTTTTAGCTGTGGTATTCTTACGTACAGGATTTTAACATCTGTTAGCGTTCGGTTCTCGTAAAATTTTATATTGTTAGTATAGATTCATTCATTACATACATACGAAGACGTATGCATGCATGAATTATATATATATATATATATATATATATATATATATATATATATATATATATATATATATATATATATATATATTTATATATATTGTACGTATTTATGTATGTATGTATCTCTCTCTCTCTCTCGCTCTGAGAGAGAGAGAGAGAGATACATACATACATTAATACGCACGTACATACGTACTATATATATATATATATATATATATATATATATATATATATATATATATATATATATATATATATATATATATATATATATATATATATATATATATATATATATATATATATATATATATATATATATATATATATATATATATTAGGGCTGTTGCCTTGTATAATAAGGCGCCCTATGAGGTAATGTTAGACTTGCGATAATCTTACGCTAATTCGGTTGGTTATGCACTTCCATACTCATTGGAGTGTCTTGGGGTTTGTAGATCACTTACGAAGTCGGTATTATCTTCTTTGGTTATGACGACGATGTGTTAAACTCATGATGATTCGGCAATGATGTGAGGTTCTAGTAGAAAACACGAAGTATAAAAATACTTATATTCTCTGAGATTACATGATGAAAATCAGATAGGATTTGTAGAGTCTGCCAATGACGATGGCTTGATCGCTTCTGCCAATGATGATGGCTAATTCCACTCTGTTCTCACTACCATCTCGGTTACAAGTCATAAAGGAAGCAGACAGTAGCTCGAACATATGAACATACATACAAATGAGACACATTACTAATCACGTAGGCCGTTTGAATTATAGGTCGCGGTAGTTGTCTCAAGCAGGTAGCTTGGACTAATGTTTTCAAAACAAATGAATGACTACAGATGACGGCACGTCAACTTAGCCTACATACTTTATCGTCTCTGGTCTGATCACATTCCTGCAAGCAATCTGGTTGACCTCTTTAGTTTTAGTCTTTTATATATATGGAATAACATTCCATATTTTTATTATGTAATCACTTACATATATATATATATATATATATATATATATATATATATATATATATATATATATATATATATATATATATATCATATATATATATATATATATATATATATATATATATATATATATATATATATATATATATATATATGTGTGTTATATATATATATATATATATATATATATATAATATATATATATATATATATATATATATATATATATATATATATATAATTCATGCATGCATACGTCTTTCGTATGTATGTAATGAATGAATCTATACTAACAATATAAAAAAAGTAATGAGAGAGATGATGGAATTTGAAAGAGAGGAAGTGAAAGTCGAAGCAAGCACAAATTGGCCAAACTTTATTTTGGAGAAAGCTAAACCTTTCCCTCGCAGGCTTTTTATCACTTCAAGTATTGGAAGATGGTTGAATGGCATTTGCGATTCATTCACTTTTATTTTTACTAGTTTCAGCTGTTCCCACTTCGCTTTTATGGATCCAAAAGAAACAACGCTATAATAAGTATAATAGCTTATTTATAAATCAAAATTAAAATCAACATTGTTCAGCACACGAATATTCAATTCTCGTGTTCACTGCCCCTCTCTGACGCACAAATACACACTGGTGTTTGTTTATCAAATCAATCTTCGTTATGGTATACAAGTTCAATGTTCCTATGCGTTGTTGTCTCTCCGTAGACAATCAGTTCTTTTTGTTTGACTAAATCAAAACAGATATTTCTCTCTCTCTCTTAAAAAAATTAGTTTCATTGATTAATATAATAACAACAGATATCTCTCTCTCTCTCTCTCTCTCTCTCTCTCTCTCTCTCTCTCTGTGACTAGTAAATGTCGAACAGCCATACATTTCGTTATGATAAACTGCTTTTAAGTTTTGAAATGTCGGAAAAAAAAAAAAACGCTCAGGAGGGGAATACCACCATGTAAGAATCTAAAAAGAACTCCCATTTTTGTGTCTTTACCCAAATTGCCTACTCGACTACTACATTAAATGACTGATGGGGGAGAATGGAAGAGAAAGGAGCCACTGCGAGAAAAGTTCAGTCTCGAGGAATGTTGTTGATTTTAGAAATGTTTCTGCCACAAATGAAATCATTTGCTGTCATAAACAAACCCTTATTAGCAATTTCTAAATAAACACTTCAACTCTTAAACAGAAAGAGACTGGAATTGAGGCGTCCAGAGGTCCACACCTGGTTTCCTATACCATTTCCACCTCACCACACTTACGGTCGCCCTAGGGCAAGGACCCGTGCTGGCATAAGCCAACCAACTTAGTTTTTGAGGATTTCTTTCTCCTCTTTCCTTAAGAATTTTATCACATGAGAACACAACCAAATATATCATTTTTTTTCCTTCAAGCATAAATATATTTTCGTTTGTGATGGAATAGGTTTTCCTGTGAATAAAATAAAAAGAAAAAGTTAGAAAATGTGCGTCACATAAGATTTGCTGAGCAGTGCTACAAAACTCAAGTCATCTCTTGATGTAGTGAAGTATTTCAGGATATCCACAGGTGTGAAAATTTAAGAAATCCCCTCACAAAATTCCAAAAGGAAACAAAATCCTATTGAGACACTTTCGCATCTGAAAACATTCCCCTTGAATGCAATCAGGAAAATGCCTTCACTCATTCTCAACAGGTTACCCAGCACCATAAACCGAATGGGTTTAACAGTCTCACAGCAATGCCTTTTCGTGCACGACCGACCTTCTGCGTCAGGAAAAACACACCTCTCATTCCCTCGAGGAGATAAGGAGGAGATAATGATGGCATTCAGTCCTCGGCCGTGGCGGTGGTGTCCGTGGTCACAAGAAGACGTTGATCTCTTCTTCGAGATTTTATCAGGAGAATCTTCGAGATCGAGGAACCTCGAGTGCTCTCGCAATTTCTGTTTGGGGAATTGCTCTCGGCTTCTTGGTTGTCTCTTGAAGTGACGGAGGGATGATTCAACGAAACGCAAGAGGCTCTTGCTAAAGTTGTTCAGCTTGGACAAGGAGTGGAGATAAGCACGTACTCGAAGAGAAAGAGAGAGAGAGAGAGAGAGAGAGAGAGGTTGTTCTGCGTGGACAGGAAGTGGGGATAAGTGCGTATTCGAAGTGACAGAGAGAGAGAGAGAGAGAGAGAGAGAGAGAGAGAGAGGTTGTTCTGCATGGACAAGAAGTGGGGATAAGTGCGTATTCGGAGAGAGAGAGAGAGAGAGAGAGAGAGAGAGAGAGAGAGAGTCTCAGCTCGGGCGAGATGTAGAGATAATTGCGTATTCAGAGAGAGAGAGAGAGAGAGAGAGAGAGAGAGAGGGGCTTTTCCTCTCTACTTACTGGTGTAGCTGGTTTCGGGTAATAAGAAATCTATTTGAGTCTTCACTAAACGGAAGATTGATCACTTTTAAGGGACAGGGATAAATGATGAGAGAATTTTAAACGATGTGCATAACAATTGCTTACTTTCCTCATTTTCTATTTCATCAACAAATCGACTATAAACAAGACCTTTCATAATCTATCACATTTCTGCAATATTCACATCTTTTAGCCCTGAAAATAAGGTAAAGATTTGGTAAGTGATGCATGACTATAAACAATTCTCTAAAGTTTAATACATTTGTCATTAAAATTAATTGTTTGCAGAAACTCTCCTTTCTCTACCTTTTGATATCTCTCTCTCTTTACTCAGTCTTCCGTTATTTTTGCTCGTTACCTGTTTCCTCTGGAGAAATATATGTGTTTATTCTAATGAGTCTCGATGTATTTAATTTAGCATTTTATCACTACCCCAAATGAAATAAGGTTCATTTCTGTTATATTTTTTGTTTTGTGGGTACAATCCACTAGTGAATTTGAACAGTCATGATGAACTTTTGAGAATTAATACACATCTCTACTTACATACATGCAGTATATATGAATATGTCTTGCGAAAAAATCGTAACACAGTGAAAGGATAAATATATATATATATATATATATATATATATATATATATATATATATATATATATATATATATATATATATATATATATATAAATTTTTTTTCTCCTGGTACTTCAGTAACCATATGAAGAAATTAATTGTTTACGTACCTCTCTGTACATGTATCGTTACTCTCTATTATGATTAGAGTATTTTGGAATTTCCTTGCGGCCTGTTTCATGAATTGAAAACAATTTATATTCCATAGGCGACAATTTTCCCTCTATGGCTTTTCCGTTGTTTAAACATTCGTTCGTTCTTCGTTATTGCTACTTTCTAATGAAAGAAATGCTTTCTTTCTTTCATTTTGAATTTAAAATTTCTTGGTGGCTTGAATTCTTTGATATCGTTCTTTTTTCACATTCATAAAATGTGTTTTTCTTCTTATCTATGTAAATTCTTTTATTTTCGACATCCATGACAAATATTTCCACAGCTTGAATAAGACTTAACATTAAAGTAAAAAACGCTACGTAATTTAAATGCCTCATATTCATGAAGGAATTACTTGAACTGTGCAAACGAATTTCGAGGAAACCCGCGCAGGGGAAGGACAGATCCGGGTATTCTGCTAAATGGAGGATCTTTTATATAAACGGAAAAAGTTTCGTTTAACGACCTGCGTGCAATTAGTGTCCAACGATACGGCCCATATTTTATTCCAGTCTAAATCTTATTCTCTTTTCTATATTCAAAACGAAGTGGGAAGAAGCCAGATAACACTAAACGCAAAATCTAATGAATTTCGTTGTTTGAGAAAGAAAGAAGCCTCATGAAATGTATTTTAACAATACGTGGTTTATTTTTCAAGCATATGTTGATTTTGATGTTTCGAATAACGTACAAAATCTTTTCAACATAAGGCTTTATTGTGTCTGGGAGAGGTATATGCTTTTTTGGCATATATATATATATATATATATATATATATATATATATATATATATATATATATATATATATATATATATATATATATATATATATATATATATATATATATATATATATATATATATATATATATATAATATATATTTACGTTTTGCATACATACTTAGCTTGTGAAAACACCTGCAACAAAGAACAGAAAAAAAACAGTAAACAGAGACGCAATAATGTCTGGAAATCAACAAATGAAAAAAAAAGTTATCGCTTGGGGAGTCACATTGACTTTGGAAACACAGCAAAGATAACTGTGCACAAACTTATCTGATGTCAAATAGATTAAGGAAAAATCTGCACAGGTATTGACAATTTCTCGTGACCTTTTGGCAATAGGAGGCAATACAAATTGACACAGACAGTTGTAGATGCAGGGCAACTGTTATAGGCATCAGTACAGGGTGAAGTTCATTGTTTTCCATCCAAACTTTTTGTAACTGTGTCAGGGAGAGAGAGTCACTGTTCTTCTTCCGTTTTTAAACCCGGAGACTTGGTTCTTTCCAAGCGAGAGATGGAGTTTGATTCTTTCATGACTTCCTTGTATCTGATTTGTTTTCTTTTTCTTCTTCTTTTTTTAATCACATCACTGAGGGTTTTGTCCGAAGGTTATGGAATAAGACTACAATGATACACCATAAGGTTTCTCTAATTAGATGGATGTGTCGGCGTCATAACTAAATAACTGGATTTTTTTTTGTTTCATTGCAGGGAAAATATAATTATATATGGAACTACGTTTGCATCAACTGAAATAAGAAGTTATCTGAGTTAATAAGATAAGACGAAGACCAGTCGAGAGAGAGAGAGAGAGAGAGAGAGAGAGAGAGAGAGAGAGAGAGAGAGATATTGGGTGGGAGTGAGTTCTACTTTACATGTTGAAATAAAGAAAGGAAAAGAAAACATATTATTCCATATTCTTTTGATGACAGTTTATCTCTCTCTCTCTCTCTTCTCTCTCTCTCTCTCTCTCTCTCTCTCTCTCTCTCTCTCTCGCATTCAGCACCTCTGAACGCCTTCAGACAAGTAGAATGTCCTTTGGTATACATTCTCAGAATATTCTCCTTTTGTCACGAGCCCCATTATGACATGATCTCCACATCAGACTTACGAAACATTTTACCGGGACATGAGTGTTGGTAAACCTTCCTTAATGGAGGCTGCGTGATGTCGCAATACTCACTCGCATTTGTTTGTCACAAAAAGCAAAAGCAAAACTCGCATTTGTTTGTCAAAAAAAAGAAGCAAAATAGGTTTTTGGTATTATTACATCTTTGCTTCAAAAGTTCAAAGGTTTGCATATAAAGATGAGCCCCAGTTTATATCAAATTGTATCTAAATGAACAGGCTACTTGAATATGCCCATATCTGTTTCAAAGAAATATATTTATGTATAAGTATAAACATAAACCATCAATATAATCTAAATGAGAACGAATACTTACAACGTCTATCTCTCCGAATTCAGTTTATTTTCTGGCTTATAGAGGTATTCACCTTATTAAGTGACGATAACAAAGCTCTGGAAACACAGAGGGAAGTAACGAATTTACTAGTTTCAAACTCATCCATATATGTCCCACGAGATTTGACAGTTGTCACAGGAAATTTATAGAAATTACTAAAATAAATTAAAGTCAAGATTAAATAATTATATAAATTACCTTACAATTGTTTCTTTGCACCCTTCACCAGTACAACCAACCATGCCCTCCCCCCAAGAAAACAAAAATAAACAAATAAAAGGAATGCAATGGCATGACGAGATCATTAAGTATTACAATACATGAACATACGGGTACACCATATAATTTGATTAAGTCATCCACTGTGTATTTACTATTAAAATGCTGCTGAAATTATTAAGCTAATTTCCACATTCATGATCTCCCGATGTTTATATCATATAAATTACTCATAAATCTACAATTTTCTTGGACGCTTTTACCTCGACATTGTTCTGTTACGAAGGGAAATCAGAATTTCCGGACGGTTTTGTTAATTAATAAGGAGATGAGTATCTTATAAAGGAGTTTCCAGTTCACCAACTGTCAAGAGACGAAACGAGGCAAAGAAATAAGCGAGATTTACAAAGGTTTTTAAAATTTTCTTTAATTAGCATAAAACATTTCCTCTCTTCTTTTTCTCAATTATGAAATGATAATTGACAACACAATGGTTTCCAAGGAACAGAATTTATATAAGAAAAAGTAATTGAAAAATATATCATAGTTTTAATATTTGCCAAGGGCTGCGAAACAGGCAATGTGTGACCAGACAATGCTTCGGAAAAATAGCCCCAGTGGAATCAAAACACCCAACGCATTCAAGGAAAATTTAAGCTCTCGAAAAAGCGGGTTTACAAAACAGCAGTTTGTGCGGCGTGCGCACGCGCGTGTTTGGTTGACAGTGTGTTGGAAAAGAGCGAATCCTTTGCCAACGTGACCACAGTAATTGTTTTGACACCAAACTGCACAAACAGATTTATAAATCTAGAGAGAGAGAGAGAGAGATGTCTTTTAGCTGGAAACGTCCCTTGAGGAGAATTCAGTGGCTTCAGTCAAACTTTAGGCAAAAGATGCTAAAGAAAATGATAGATAATCGTCCACATTATGACACAATGAAAGGGAACGCATTACAAGAAGAAACAGATACATGATGTAATCAAACTTTCTTCTTCTTCTTCTTCGAACTCTCAGGCTACTGAAAACCGGTATAATCCTGCGCAGGATGCAAAGAGAAAAAAATTAAAAGGAACAAAGAGTAGGGTTCTGCACCGATAGGATGGGAGATGGAAAGCGTGAGAGGAACACAGAAGACTTAAGGGATCACCCAAATCCTTGTATCAGAGGGAAGGAAAATAAAGTCACCGAACAGTAAAATTCGAAAATTCTGGAAATTATAATTTCCTACGTCCTGAAATGACGGAGAGACTAGGTAACATTATTCTCTTTATAGTATTATTCAAGATAATATTATTTATTTAGATTATAATTACTCATGAACAATGGAATAGGGCTATAGTTTTCGTTAACTGATGATATTTTATTTTCAAGCGTGGTTTCCTTCAGCTTGCGTTAGAAGGTCTTCTTCTTCTTCTTTTCTTCTTCTTCTTCTTCTTCTTTCTTCTTTCTTCTTCTTTTTATTATTATTATTATTATTATTATTATTATTATTATTATTATTATTTATTATAAACCCTATTCATATGGAACTAGCCCACAGGGGCCACTGACTTAAAATTCAAGCTTCCAAAGAATATGGTGTTCATTAGAAAGAAGCAACAGAAGGTAATGGGATATACACAAAGAAGAGATCACTTATTAAATAAGAAAAAATACATTAATAAATTAAGAAATAACTAGAAGAACTTCAAGCAAATTTTTAAGTACAAGGAGAAATGTATTGCATCTGAAATTCCAATTGCGCGACATCCTCAGGAGGCTGTTCCACAGTTCAACGGTGTGAGGAATAAAGGACGTCTGGAACTGAGAAGTTTGACAGTGAGGCACTAACTGCATATTGGTGCTGGCCCCCCTCGCTCCAATAGATATTTTGTGACATGCCTAACTATACTGAACATCATCAAATTCAACAGCATTAGCAAAAACAACAAAAATAACATGATAAGAAAAGGCCTGTTTTTGTGTAACGAAGCTCTCGTAATAAAGGCGAGTTCTTACGCAACACCTGCTGACTGGATGTGTTTCGTTTTGGATTTGAGTATTTCATTTATTCAGCAGCAGGCATTTCATGTCCCCCACTTCCAATGAGACCATTCACCATTTCGTTGCTCTTTGTCTTTAAACGTGGGAGCTAAAGGCGAGATTTGGAGTGAAAGGATTAATAAATCTTCCATATTTTATTGTCCTGAACTGAAGACAAAAGGATTGATTGATTAACTTAATATTATATATATATATATATATATATATATATATATATATATATATATATATATATATATATATATATATATATATATATATATATATAAATCTATCTATTCCATTATCTATTACAATAACAGTCTTTGAAGTTCATTCTGTTATTAACTGAGCTCTTAAGAACTGCATGAGAACATTTTTGCTACATGGGAATATTGAGAAAACCAAGTCTCTATAACAAGAACTGAAAAATTCTATGAAGGTAAAAAAAAAATATAAAAAATAAAAAAGGATGAATCTATTACTCTCCAAAACATGATTGAGGACTCCTTGACCCAACTCTTGGAGTCAGTCAACAAAAGATGCCGTTGTTTCGAAGGGAGTGAAACAATGATACATAACTATTGGAATCCCTCGGAAGGGGAAATTTTCGCCTTGCTAAGTGGGCCTTCCTCCCCATTCATAAACGGGGGTAAGAGGAAGGGAGCATATTTTTGCTGATATGATATGTTTTGCCCAAAGAGTCTTTGTCTGTCTTATTGTCCTTTCGTTCTTTTGCTTTCTCTTTTCAGTCTCTCGACACTTTCTTTTCCATTGTTCTGTTCCCCTTCGGATATTTGTTATCCGGCTTTTATTGATTTAATAAGGGGTTGAAGTAATCTTGAGCTACTGTATTCATTGAAGAGTTATTGAAATATTGAA
>NC_061109.1:70898920-70961420 GCF_015104395.2 Macrobrachium nipponense
TTTTGATATTTACCGAGGTAAGACTCCCCAACAAGAACAGAATGATGCTTTAGCACTAGGTTCAAAAGTTGTTTTGAAAATGCTTGATACTGTAGCTGATCCAGAATCTCATACTGTCTTTTTTGATAATTATTTTACTGAATATGAATTTTAGTCCACCTATGAAGTACTAGTTTTCAAGCATTGTGAAATTCGTTTGAAGAACTGTACATTGAAATCAGCTCATGGGATCAAAAAAAGAAACAAGAGGCTCATATGACTACAGGTTTGACACCAGTGAAGATGTAGTACTGATGGTAAGATAGCTAGATAACAAAGGTGAATGTTGGAACTAATTACAACACTAGAATCCCTTGCAAAGGTACAGCGTTGGGTGAAGTCATCAAAGACAAAAGGAAGCGCTTCTCAACCAAATGCAATTTTCAACTATAACAAATGCATGGGTATTGTAGGATACCATGATTGGTTCGTAGGAATATATTCTGTTTCTATTCGAGGCATTGGTGGACCAAGGACATGGTAACATACAGCTGAGTTTATTAGATTTCAAAAGGGCAATTTCTGTAGCTCACTTGAAGTTGGCTTGCATGGAAGGCTTAGTAGGAATACCTTGTGGTACCTTACACTCACATACAAGTTTTACTGATGTTCGGTATGATGGTAAAGACCTTGGTAAAGACCATATTATTGAAAAACGCAACAGTCAACAATGGTGTTTGAACAAAACATATACAGCAAATCGAAGGACCTCTTGCCCTAAATGTAATGTGACTCTTTGTATTGAATGCCTCATCTCTTATCATAAAAGAAAATAAGTTCATAAGATATTACAATAAAAAAAAAAAAAATTTTGGCTTATAAACTTACATTTTTTCAGCTAGAATATTAGATGAGAATTCAAAACATTCAACTAGATTGATAATATATATTTGTTTATCTTTACTTACAAAGAAGATACTTTATTTAGGAAATATAAACCTAACACCCATTATCCCAGTGTCCTCAATTGAGGACAGCTTGAAAACGTGATTTTATACCCCTTTATCCCAGCGTCCTCATTTGAGGACAGCTCATTGTAAGCTTACCATTAGAAATAGATTTTTTCTTTCTACTTCATATGTATTCTTAACCCTTAAATATACAATATTTTGCAAAAAATTCCAGAATTTCATAAAATACAAAAGTTGGGATTTAATGGGTTAAATTTGAGTGAGTGAGCGTGTGTGTGTGTGTGTGTATGTCCAAAATGGTCCACGTTGGTTAACGGCTGCTGATTCGTGTCGGGCGGGGTCTCAGCGACCTGAGTAAGGATGTTACTTGACTTTCGCTGACGCTGGGTCTTCTCATGTCTTCCAAGGGGCGCGATGTTCTCGGTGGATTGGGGCGCGCTGTCTGGTCCCTGTTGGCTTGCGTATTCCTTCTCCTGCTGGAGGGGAAAATATGGTCCGATTCTTGTTGAACGTTCAAGGTCGGCTTCTGAATAGCGATGCTCACCGCTTCCGTTATTAAGAGGCGACCGTAGTTGTCTTCTCTGTGCACGACCTGGGTGCCTTCTATGAGCTCTTGTAGAGATGGCTTCCTGTCGTGAACATCTATGTAATGTTGATGGATGGACCCTTGATTTCTATGAGCCACCAGACGTCTCCGAAGGGTCGTTGTAGTGTGCCCGATGTAGTTTTGGCTGTGAGGTTTACACACCTCCTCTAGACAAGTAAATTTGTAAACTACATTCGTGCACATCTCCTTCGGTCCTCCCGGAGCGGTGCTGTTCTTCATTATTAAGGCTGCTACAAGGTTGGGCTTACTATATATCCTGAGGCTTATTTTATGGTGTTTTGGATATACCGATATCTTTTTCGAAAGGAAGAAACTTCATGACGCTGAAATGTTCAGTTTCACTACTATTGTTGATTTAAAAATTTAAATTTTGACGAAATGTTCCAATTCACCACTAATGTTAGATCCTTTAAAATACAAACTTTGTCGAAATGTTCCAATTCACCATGAATGTGGATTATAAAAATACAAAATTTTCAGAAATGTTAAAATTCACACTAGATCTTTATTCTATTAAAATTGCAATCTTACAAGTCACATTCATAATTCCTCTCAGATTCATCCTATCACCCTAACCCGAAATTAAGTATACCCCTTTTGCCTGTCTCTCATAATTCCACTTCTATACAGAATTTCTCGCTCGTCAGATGCTTCGGGCTCACTGTTATAAGCAGCTCTTGCTCCTTTCATTGTAAGACGTCCGCCGTTCCATCTACCACTTGAGGGCTTTACTTTAGCACTTGCAGGACTCTCTCTCTCTCCCTCTCTCTCTCTCTCTCTCTCTCTCTCTCTCTCATCCTTAATGTGTGCGACGCGCCTAGGTACCCTTGAGTCTTCAGCAACCCACGAGATCTACGTAAAATTGGGGAACCGTTAAATGGAATGGCATTAGTCCTTCCTTAACTGTCTTCAATTATATTTTCTTTTTTCTTTTTTCTCTCTGTGATTTTCTATCGCATGATCTCATCTCACTTAAGTGATGCATGTTTCGTTTTAGTTCATTGTTTTTTTTCTTTCTTTTTCCTGTGGGGTCTTTCAAGATGCTAGCTCCACCCAAACTACTACTCTCCCCCATCCAGTCGCCGTGTTCACTCAAAAAAAAAAAAAAAAAAAAAAATGTAAGATGCAAATTAACACTCTTATTGTTTTCATAAGTAATAATAGACATTTATTCCAATGCAACAGGACAAACAAGCCTGAAGAGAAATAAATAAAGAAAAATATGGAGAAGAAATGAATGAAACTGAGCAATCATCACTTACGACTAACAAAAGAAAAGCATTATACCTAAGAACAAAGAAATTGATTAAATAAATATATCGCTAAGAGGAAATATATAACAATGTCACCTGACTAATAGGTGTCTTGGCCTGATACTCAATGTATCTATAAACGTCATGCTGAAATATGTTTATTTTTATATCCTCAGTAAATAATGATTAATACCGAACTCCAAAGAGAAAGTGAAAACAAGAAAGATGGGGGTATTTATCGCGATTTTTTGCTCATGCCAATTAGAAGCCTTGAATATTTCATATTCATGATAAACGATACACTTCTGCTTCTAACATTTGCGATATTTCTCTTCCTAGATAGAATTCTGCTTATCTGACAGAAAAAACAATGGTGCTTCTTTGTGTTAGAAATCTAATTCTTTGTAAGTACGAAAAATAAGTACGAGAAATAATGATATCAATATTATTGATTAACACTAATAAGTGATTCGTAATTGATCGTCACTGGGATTTTATATTCGACAAAAATTTTAATTTTCTTTAATGGGGATCATTGATGGTATATGTTAAATTTCAACTACATTTCTTGGTCTGCAGCAGATAATAGGATTACCATGGCTTATTTCCGTTCATCTGTTTATGAGATGCCAAGTCATATACTAATTGTTTCACATTTTAATATATTTCTTGTACTTACATAGAATTTGATTTCTAACACGGAGTACCATTCTTTTCACTTTCTCTTTAGAGTTCGATATTAATCATTATTTACTGTGGATATTAAAATAAATATATTTATGCATGACGTTTATATATATATATATATATATATATATATATATATATGATATATATATATAGATATATATATATAGGTAGTTATATATATGTGTGTGTGTGTATGTGTGTGTGTGTGCGTGTGTGTGTGTGTGTGTGTGTATACAGATACACCCCTATCAGAATACAATTCTAACTACATCCTCAATATCGGTGTAGAAGATTTTTTTTTTTTTAACTTATATTGGTAAATGAGTAAAAATAATGTATAGAATTCGAGGAAAGAGAAGTAAAGCGAAAAGAAACTAAATAGTTGAGCAAATGGTATTTCCAAAACTTTTAAAATCGGGAGCCATTTATCCGAATCTTTCCCTCGGGGAGTTCGCCCGATTTTTCTGAGACTTTTTCGCATAATCCTGTTCTTTCTCTTTCCGGCCTAATGGTTTTATTATGGTCTGCAATTGTGCAATCTACTGATATAATATATATATATAATATATTAGTATATATATATATATATATATATATATATATATATATATATATAATAATAAATAGTATATATATATATATGTATATAATATTGTGTGGTGTGTGTGTGTGCGTGTGTGTGCGTGTGTATATCTGTAAGTATGCATATAGTTCTTCGTTGAACGAGTGGTTTTCGCACTCGGCTACTAGCCCGGTGGTCCGAAGTCCGATTCCCGGCTCGGCCAATGCCAATGCGGAGTCAGACAAATATTTTTCTGTGTGATAGAAATTCATTTATCGAAATATGTGGTTCGGATACCACAATAAGCTGTAGGTCCCGTTGCTAGGTGGCCAATTGGTTCCTAGCCACGTAAAATGATCTAATCCTTCGGGCCAGCCCTAGGAGAGCTCCTAATCAGCTCAGTGGTCTGGTAAAACTAAGATATACTCAACTTAAGTATGCATGCAAATATGTATGCATTAATATTTCTTTCCTTCCGCTCATATTTGGGCGAACTCCCCCGAGGGAGAGACTCGGAATAATGGTTTCCGATTTTAAAAGTTTTGGGAAAACCATTTGCTCAAATATGTTGTTTCTTTTCGCTTTACTTCTCTTTCCTCGACTTCTGCGCGCGCACACACACACACACACACACACACACACACACACACACACATATATATCTAATAATATATATAATTATATATATATATATTATGTAATATCTATTATATATACTTATATGTCTATTATTATAGTTTATCTCTAATTACTATTATTTATAATATCTATATCTATATCTATTAATGTTTCTGTCTATGTATTCTAATCATCATATCTTCATTATATAATATATTATATATATATTTATAGTAAGTATCTAATCTATATATTAACTATGTGTGTGTGGTGGTGTGTGCTGTGTGTGTGTGTTGTGCGCGCGCGTATACAGATGGGTCCGTTTTGTTCCGGTAAATCAATAATATCTATGTTATAAATTAAACAACAATAAGTCATTCGTAATTGATCGTCACATTTATACGCATATAGGTTTGCCAACATTCATATGCATATAGATTTACATCATTTACGTGTTTATTGATATATAAAATTTATACCCTAATAGATTTGCAACATTTCTATGCTGTATTAGATTTTATATATATATATATATATATATATATATATATATATATATATATATATATATATATATATATATATATATATATATACGCATATATTGTACACCATTTTTACATGGATATATTTTCATATATGTACCGAAGGGCGGGAATTTTTTAATTGATAATAATTTCGTCCCCCCATGGGTGGGATCGAACCACCGTCCAAGTGGACGGGGACGAAATCAGGACGGTCAGTGACGCTATCCAATCAGCCAACAGAGACCGTCCTGATTTCGTCCCGTCCACTTGGACGGTGGTTCGATCCCATGGGGGGACGAAATTATTATCAATTAAAAAATTCCCCTTCGGTACATATATGAAAAATATATCATTTGGGAGGTAAAGTGAATTTAGATATTAAAGGACATTTGTAGCTTGAATTGATATATAAATGGATCACGGTTCGATGTGATAAATCATATATATATACTATATATATATATATATATATATTATATATACGCATATATTTACACCATTTTTACATCGATATATTTGTAATATTTATACTCATATAGATTTGAAAATTTTTTACTTGTATAGATATGCTACTTATATGCATGTATATATATATATATATATATATATAATATATATATATATATATATATATATATATATATATATATATATATATATAGTAAGGAACACTCAATTCTTACAAGGTAATTCTCCTTCGTAAGTTCTCGCGTCTACAAAACTGGAATACCAGGTTACTTCAAAGGAATCATTATGGCAATTTAACTGAAGTCTATTGTATGTGACTTTTTCAAAGTTTTCTTGCACTGTCAGGCGCTGTCTAACTGACGAAGTTTTTCGACTTTTCGTGGCGCCAAAAGGGGCATATGTTGTTGTTAAATAAGCATAATTATTTGACACCGCAATAAAGGCATTATACTTTTTGCTTTGCGTATGGCAGAGTAATAGACTTAAGATATTTATCTGAATTGGTTTAACCACTGTAAATTAATGGTTATACTAAATGTTTGTCAGTATATGTATACTCCTAATGTATTATTTTAATGAATAATATTTCCGCCCGCTGGAAAAGTGGCTCTTCTTCCCACGCAAAGAAAGGTGCCGATATTTGGCAGCAAGATGTGACGAAAAAGCGTCTTTTGCCTTGTCACTGATATTGGCAGAAAAATGGCTGGAAATAATCTCATGCCAGAGCGCCTTTAATTTATGGAAAACAGGAAAAGTATGAATACCAAATTGCTCAATATTTTAGAAATGGTTAACAAGAGACCATACTCTGGCTATCCACGATTCGGAGTGGCAAGTAAAAACCTATGCCGAAAAAAAAAACTGAAAACATAAAAAAAAAGTAGAAAAACCTAAAAATCGATAAAACCAAAATAAATGTCGTGAACCCCTACGGAACGTGTTTTGAATATTTTTCGATACACAATATAAATGCGTTAGACTACAACGTGTGAAATAATTTTCAAAAAATTTTTACCGTATAAATATTGTAAATCTATACTGTAAATTAAATGGTTATACTAAATGTTTGTCAGTATATGTATACTCCTAATGTATTATTTTAATGAATAATATTTCCGCCCGCTGGAAAAGTTGGCTGCTTCCTTCCAACGCAAAGAAACGGTGCCGATATTTGGCAGCGAAGATGTGAACTAAAAGCGTCTTTTGCCTTTTGTCAACTGATATTGCATAAAAAATGGCGTGGAACATAATCTCATGCCAGAGCGCCTTTAATTTATGGAAAACAGGAAAAGTATAGAATACCAAATTGCTCAATATTTTAGAAATGGTTAACAAGAGACCATACTCTGGCTATCCACGATTCGGAGTGGCAAGTAAAACCTATCGACCTTGCATAGTAAGTGTTTTAAATCGATACACATATAAATGTCGTAGACTTTTACACGTGTGAATATTTTCAATTTACACGTATAAATATTGTAAATCTATACTTGTATAAATGTTGCAGATCGATAAGCGTATAACTATTTTAAATCTATGCATGTATAATTTTGGCAAATCTTTACATGTATAGATGTAGCAAATCTATACAAGTGAAAAATTTTCACATCTAATATGGCGTATAAATGTATTACTAATCTAATACATGTATAAATTTTGTAAATATATGCGCATATAAATAAAGTAAATCTATTTGCGTATAAATATTGTATATCTATAAACGCGTAAATGTTGCAAGTCTATATGCATATCAAAGTTGCAAACTGATATGCGTATAAATGTTGTAAATCTATAGCCGTAAAAATGTATAAATGGTGCAAATATATACATTTTAAATTCGTAAATCTATACACGAATACTTGAGGATCGTATAAGGAATCTCATTCCATAACTCAAGGGAAAGTAAGATTAAAACCTTTCAGTTTCCCTCATAAATCTCAGGTAACTTCTTAGGGCAACAGACTTGGGTCAATATCTGAAAACCATATGAAGACTAGTGGCTAAAAGATGTGCATGGAAGAAGGACTAATAAAGAATTAGAAACGAAAGACCCAGCAATTATAACAGAAGGACATTAGAATTGAACAGAACAAACAGAGGTGACTGGCAACAACAAACCAATGCACGAACAGTAACGTATGAGGGGACAAACTAAAGAAACTAGCCAGCGATGACAGCAATGGCAATGGCTACAGAGGGGACAGAGCCTAAAGAAGGAAACTGAAGGAATGATAACAGCGGCACAAGATCATGGGCCCTAAGAACCATATATGCCTTCAAAGAAACGGATAGACGGAAATAACATCTCTCCCATATGTATGGAAGTACAATACGGAAAAATGAAACTCCAATAAACCAACATGAGCCAAGCGAATGCCCGGCACTTGCACAGAACCAGTATAAAAAGGGAGGCATGATTCCAGTTGGCAAAACAAAGCCTCTCCACTGGAGCCTTGTGCAAGGAAAGAAATCAGCGCTACCTTGCAGTAATAAGTGGTACTAGCACCAACCTGAAAGGGAGTGATAGAAAACGCATCAGGCAAAAGATCCTCTGGGACTGTGGTATCATAACAGATAGGGTGATTGCGTGCAAACAGACCAGAACGTGACGTTGATTGACAAAGTTCCAAGAAGATAGTATCACTCATTGATTGTCGCAATACCCATGGGACCCAGAGTAGTTGAAGAAGAAAGGAGGGAAAAATGGATAAGTATCAAGATCTGAAAATATAAATCTAGAAGGATATTGGTATTTGCCAGTGGGAAATTCGTACCCATAATCATAGAGCACTAGGCACGATCCCAACCAAGATCCCTGAAAAGGTAATCTAAAAAAGAAAACTAAGAGGCCTAAGTAGCTCCAGGACTCATGCATGAATAGGTGTTATCCCTAAAAGAGAACGGCACTACATCGGTAAAAAAAAAGAAAACAGTGATGGACTCCTAAGGAGGCAGGGATTGCAACCCGGCAAACCCCACATTATAAATACCACCCAGTCCGAATTAGAGGTAACTGGGTGATAGCAGCAAAAAAAAAAAATAATAATAATAATAATAAAATTTCAGTAAGAGACTGAGATCAAGATGAACTCAAACACATTTAAATCTTGAGTGAAGGATAATTTTTCTGGTCGTTTGGAAAGATAAGGTTATTTACCTCGCCGTCCATCCACGTACGAGTGTACATCCACAAACTTATACCGGTAACTCACATAACCATGAAAATGTGGAAGTTTAGCCCTGAAAGTTTATTTTAGTTGTTAAGGTAAACCTAGTGTATGTCAACTCCTTTTTTTTATCTCTCTCACACGATATTTGTCTCCTTGTCTCTTACACAAACACAAACACACACACACAAAAACATATCTAAACCAAGGTACATTTCATGGAATTATATTATTAAAATTTTTTTTTTTTCAAAAATTTTTCAAAATTCCAACTATAAATTACTTTTAGCACTGGGGGACAGAGAGTTTCCATTGCCATAACAAAATTTTTGTGAGTAGAATTTTTTCCATTGAAAATTCTAATTTGTACAGTCTTTAACGCATAAAAAAAAGTTTTTTTGTTTGTTATTATTCAATTAAGGTGCTTTTAGAAAATGGAATACCCAGTTGTTTGTTTCCTAATAATTCCGATAGAAACTCCAATAAATCATCAATAGGCACTTTTGTGAATAGAGATACTACATCAAAGCTCACAAGTCTCGATTCACTATTAACTTTTATACTATTTAGTTTATCTATAAGGTCCACATTATTCTTAATATTGGCATTAGAGATGTTACCTACCAATGGGTTAAGGATATCCTGCAAATATTTTGCTAATTTATAAGATGTGGAACCCACTGAGCTGATAATTGGTCTGGCAGGGAAGTTTTTTTTATGGGTTTTTATCGTACCATACATATACGGTAGTGATGGAGAGGTCACACACACCTTCTTTATAAGGCTTTCATTGCCTTTTAACAGATTTTTCACTTTTTTTATTGCTACCGTATATGTATGGTGAGATAAAAACCCATAAAACAAACTTCCCTGCCAGACCAATTATCAGCTCAGTGGGTTCCGCATCTTATAAATTAGCAAAATATTTAGTGGATATCCTTAACCCATTGGTAGGTAACATCTCTAATGCCAATATTAAGAATAATGTGGACCTGATAGATAAACTAAATAGTATAAAAGTTAATAGTGAAACGAGACTTGTGAGCTTTGATGTAGTATCTCTATTCACAAAAGTGCCTATTGATGATTTATTGCAGTTTCTATCGGAATTATTAGAAAACAAACAACTGGATATTCCATTGTCTAAAAGCACCTTAATTGAACAAATAAAATTATGTGTTAAAGACTGTAAATTTGAATTCAATGGAAAATTCTACTCACAAAATTTTGGTATGGCAATGGGAAACTCTCTGTCCCCAGTGCTAAGTAATTTATATATGGAATTTTTTGAAAAGAAAATTTTAAATAATATAATTCCATGCAATGTACCTTGGTTTACATATGTTGACGACATAATTTGTATATGGTGTGATGGTAATTGCTTCATAGCAAAGGAAGATAAAGGAAAGGAGAACGCATTTTCGAGAAGTTCGGCAGTAAGGAGGCTTTCGGGCACGTGTTAGCGGCGCCTATTCTCGCGGCTGTTCTAGAATCGTCGGGCGTGTTGTGGAGCTCAACATGTGCCAATGTGTCGTGAGAAATGCCGCGATTTCTGATGCAATACCTTGTCTAGAATCATCTAATTAGTTCCGGAAATCTCGCGAGTCTGTGACGCTCGCCGTAGGCTCTGCCCCCAGAGTGCCGTATAAATACGACAACGAACTTTGGAGAAGAGATATCGTAAAAGAGAGACTCCAGTTAGTCACAGAGAGATATCCTCAGTAAGAGCCACAGATCAGATTATCAGTGAGAGATCAGCAGCAGCAGAGATCATCCGTGAGATACGAGAAAAAGGAACGAACGAAGGATCAGAAGAGTTGTTCGAGAGTTGGTTGGATATTGGTCTAGTCGTCTTCAGGAGTGGACAAATTATCTCTTGTTATCTCGACGTCGAGCAGACTTCAGAGAAGAAGAGGTCCTGCTAGAGGTTTTGGGTAGTTCCTGCCTTTCAAGTAGACTTGTTCTGCAATACGGAGTCAAGAGGACGTCTGCAATTGCCGCTCTACTTTTGGAGAAGCCAACGCTTTGAATTACCAAATTGACTAGCAAGTATTTGAATTGCCTCACTGTTCCCCCAGTTCATGCAGTGTAAGATTCTGTCTTTTAATGTAAATAGGAGATACCATTCTGCATTTACCTTTGTTAGTAAGCTTGTAAATAAACCTTTATTGTGTTAGCGTTTCTTTCTATATTCGTATCCCCACTTTCAACTGTTGGTGTTGAAATATTTTTTTTATTGTTATTTCATATCGAACCTGAAGCGGACCTCTCTCAGAGGCCGTAACATTGTGTCGACCCTTGGCCAGGATATATCGACACTGTAACATTGTGGCGACCTTGCCAGGATATTTCGACACCGTAACATTATGGCGACCTTGCTTAGGCTATCAACACTAACAGTTTGAAACAGGGAGGATATAGAAAGAATCAGAATGAGTGAGATGGTGAAAGAGTTTATTGAGTCAGGCAAGCTTCTAGGTCTGGAGGGGAATGATCTCCATGAGTATGTTGAGAAGAAAGAAAGAGAAAAAGTATGAGAGAGATGAAAGAGTGGCTGAGAGAAAAGTAATGAAAATGCAGCAAGAGAAAGAGAGAGAAGCAATGAGAATGCAGCAAGAGAGAGAAATGTTGGTAATGCAGCAGGAAGAAAGAGGAAAAGTTTGTATGCATGAGCAGGATGAGAGAGAGAAAGAACGTATGCATGAGTTGGAAATTGCTCGGTTAAGGGAAAGTACTCGTAACAGTCGGTCAGGCGAGAACGAAAACGAAGCTCATACGTTAGGTATGAGTGCAGTGCTAAAATTAGTACCAAAGTTTGATGAGGAAGATGTTACGACATATTTCATGTGTTTTGAGAAGTTAATGGAAACAGTAGGCTCTCCTAAAGAAATGTGGACTTTATTTTTGCAGTCAGTTTTGAGTGGTAGGGCACTTACTGTGTATAGTTGCATGTCTAAGGAGGAATGTAATAATTATGATATCATGAAAGAAACTGTTCTTAGCGCGTACAGGTTAGTACCAGAGGCATACCATAAGAAATTTAGAAATTTGAGAAAGGATGAAAATACTACGTATGTAGAATACGGTAAGAAGTTAGAAAGGCTGTTTTGTGATTGGTTAACTTCTGCTAAGGTTGAGGATTTTGATAGTTTGAAGAACTTAGTGTTGTTAGAAAACTTCAAAGATAACGTATCCCCTGAGATTAAGCTTTATATAGAGGATAGGCGAGAAGTATCTTTTGCAGGAGCAACTAGGCTAGCTGACGAATATAGTCTAACTCATAATTTGAGTGTTAGTAAGAAACAAAATGATCCTTCGTCTGGTAGAGTACAAAGCAGTAAAGGTTTCAGTCCTAGTAATAGCAATGCGAGTAAAAGTGACTATTCCTGTTATACATGCGGAAAACCTGGTCATACGTCTAAGGTTTGTAAGAGTAGAATGGCATCTAGTGGCTCAGAATTAACTTGTTTCCGATGTAATGTGAAAGGGCATTTAGCGAGGAATTGTGCAGTAGAAAGTAAGGACGGTAAGAAACCAGTGTCTCTAGTTCACCTTTCATCAAGTAGGAATGATGTGATGAGAGAAACTAGGAAAGTTTTTAGTGAATTTCTGTCGGAAAGTGTAGTTTCCTCTCATGGAGGAGTAGATTCGAGAGAAGTAGTCTTGCTTCGAGACACAGGGGCTGCTGTCTCACTGATTCGAAGAGAGTGTGTGCCGAACAGGGCAGAAATCAATATGGAAGAGAATTTCATGTTAGGTGGATTTCCTAGGTGGATGTAAACAGTGATAGCCAAACGGAAGGCTTAGCTGTCTAGAGTAACGTAGTAAACGTACCTGTATCTAGTACTAGTTACGGTGATGAATTAGGCTCTAACATTTTGGATAAGGATGAGCTAGTCAAGTTGCAGAGAGAGGATGAGACACTAACCCGAATCTTTTAATGTGAGCTGGATGATGATCTCGATGATGTGTGTAAGGAAACTTTTTGTTTAATGGACGATGTTTTGTGTCGTTATGTTCGACCGAAGTCAGGTAGTAAAAGAGAAATCACCGAACAATTAGTGGTTCCTAGGAAGCTGCGTGAGCTAGTTTTGAAGTTAGCACATGCTGAGCAAGGACATTTGGGAGTAAATAAAACTTTCAAGTGTATTAGTAGGGCGTACTTTTGGCCTAAAATGAAAAATGATGTAAAGAGGTATGTGTTAAGCTGTCATGAATGCCAAATTGCCAGGAAACCGAATCCAGTAATCCCCAGAGCTCCGTTGTGTAATATTCCTTCGGTAGGCGAACCTTTTGAGAATGTAGTTATCGATAAGGTTGGACCTTTGCCTAGAAGTAAGGGAGGGAATATATATCTGTTGACAATCATTGATAGACTAACTCGCTATCCAGAGGCGGTACCCGTAAGAAGTGGCAACGCGAGGACCGTAGTTAAACGATTGTTGAATTATTTTTCTAAGTTTGGTCTGCCTCGAACTATACAGAGTGATAATGGTAGTAATTTTGTATCCAAATATTTCAAGGATAGAATGAAAGAGTTAGGCATCAAACTCGTAACTTCCACACCTTATCATCCAGAATCACAAGGCATTGTGGAGAGATTTCATCAAACATTAAAGAGTTGCTTACGGAAATTGTGTAAGAACTTCGAACACGACTGGGAAGAAAAGTTACAATAAGTTTTGTTAGCTTTAAGGTTAGCACCAAGCGACACTACCGGGTTTAGTCCATTTGAGCTTGTTTTCGGTCACACTGCTAAAGGTCCTTTGGAAATGTTAAAATGTAACTTAATGAATAAAGAAGGTAGTGAGGATTACTTCACTAATCTAGAGCATTATAAAAACAGTTTAAGGGATGCTTGGCAACTAGCAAAGGAGACCGAGAGGAAGAGTCAAGAGGAAACTAAACGAAAGCATGATCTTAGAGCGAAAGAGAGACATCTCTGTGTAGGAGATAAGTTTTAGTATTAGTCCTGAAAGAAGGTCCCTCTTTATCGTATAAGTTCGAGGGTCCTTCTTTGATTTTAGAGGAATAAGGGGGTGGGAATCTGAATTTATTAATAGATATGGGTAAACGTAGCAAAGTGGCTGCACCGTAAATTTGCCTCAAGAAATATAACGAACGCCCCGTGCCTATAGTGACGGTGTCCCAGAAAGAAATTAGCTTTGAGAAAAAACTCTGAGTGCTTAAGAATTTCGAAGTTTTTAATCAGGGTTTAGAAGATGAAAAGGTGAGGGAAGTACGTAATGTTTTAGTGAATTATCCTGAAACTATTAGTGACAAACTAGGCCTAACCAATGTTTTAGAACATGATATTGAGTTGCAGGCAAAGTTCATATCATCTGAACCCAGAAAAGGCAGAATCTGTGAGGAAGGAAATTAGTTACATGCTAGATAATGATTTGATAGTACCTAGCGAGAGTGAATGGAGTTCTCCGGTAGTTCTGGTGAAAAAGGAAGATGGATCAGATAGATTGTGCATTGATTTCCCGAAGGTAAACAGTGTAACGAAGCAAAGCAATTTTCCTTTGCCCAGGATTGACGATTGCTTAGATAGACTCGGAAATTCCAAGTTCATCTCAAAGCTTGATTTGGCTAAAGGTTATTGGCAAGTACCTTTAAGTGAACGAACCCAGAAAATTTCCGCCTTTATAACGCCATTTGGTAGTTTCGAGCCCAAAGTTATGGCTTTTGGCTTGAAGAACGCAGCCAGTACCTTCCAAAGGTTAATGAATAAAGTTTTAAATGGCATCAACAACTGTGTCGTGTACTTAGATGATCTTGTGATATTTTCAGAGACTTGGGAGGATCATGTAAGGATTTTGGCGAGAGTCTTGAGGGACCTTACCAAACTGAATCTCGTTCTTAATCTAAAGAAGTGCGAATTTGGGAAAGCCTCTATTACTTATCTAGGACATAAGGTAGGTCTTGGTAAAATCTGTCCAAAGGGTCGGAACATAGAAGCTATCGTGAATTTCCCAATCCCAACAACTGAAAAAAAGGCCATGAGATTTCTTGGAATGGTTTCGTATTTCCTTAGATTCGTACCAAATTTCTCGGAAATAAGCACTCCCACAACTAATCTGTTTAAGAAAGGACACAGTTTTGTATTTGATGATGCGTGTGTGGAAGTCTTCAACAAGTTAAAGGCTATAATGCCAGTTCTATTATTACCCGATTTTGGTAAGGAATTTAATTTAGCGATCGATACCAGTGATATTGGCGTAGGAGGGGTTTTGTTACAAGAAGTGAATGGAATGAAACTCCCAGTTGCCTATTATTCAAAGAAACTGAATAAAGCGCAACAGAACTATTCCACTATTGAAAAGGAATTGTTTGGTTTAGTTACAGCCT
This sequence comes from Macrobrachium nipponense, assembly GCF_015104395.2. Lineage (NCBI taxonomy): Eukaryota > Metazoa > Arthropoda > Malacostraca > Decapoda > Palaemonidae > Macrobrachium > Macrobrachium nipponense. The sequence goes on from NC_061109.1 coordinate 70,914,117, forward strand.
TGCAACACTTTGAGATTTACGCGCGTAGCGGTTCTGTTCTAACTGTGTATACTGATCATAATCTGTTAGTTTATTTGGAGAGGTTTAGGAACAAGAATTAACGTCTAATGCGTTGGAATTTAGAATTACAAGACTATAACCTGAAGATAGTTCATATAAAGGGAAATGTTAACGTATTAGCTGATAGCCTCTCTAGAGATTTCTCAGAATGAGTAGCCTAATAACCATTTTCTGTTATCGCACGAGTGAGTGCGTGTGGAGAAGCGTGCGTGTTTGACTGGATTAAAGCTTTATGCAGAATTCTTCCCTGCTGTTTCATTCTTGTTCCTCTTTAGAAAAAAATAAAATCATTTGATTTCATTTTTTTTCTCTTTTGGGGGGGCATGTGATGGTAATTACTTCATAGCAAAGGAAGATAAAGGAAAGGAGAATGCATTTTCGAGAAGTTTGGCAGTAAGGAGTTTTTCACGCCCGTGTTGGAGGCGCCTATTCTCGCGGCTGTTCTAGAATCGTCGGGCGTGTTGTGGAGCTCAACACGCGCCAATGTGTCGTGAGAAATGCCGCGATTTCTGATGCAATACCTCGTCTGGAATCATCTAATTAGTTCCGGAAATCTCGGGAGTCTGTGATGCTCGCCGTAGGCTTCGCCCCCAGAGTGCCGTATAAATACAACAACGAACTTTGGAGAAGAGAGATCGTAAAAGAGAGACTCCAGTTAGTCACAGAGAGATATCCTCAGTAAGAGCCACAGATCAGATTATCAGTGAGAGATCAGCAGCAGCAGAGATCATCCGTGAGATACGAGAAAAAGGAACGAACGAAGGATCAGAAGAGTTGTTCGAGAGTTGGTTGGATATTGGTCTAGTCGTCTTCAGGAGTGGACAAATTATCTCTTGTTATCTCGACGTCAAGCAGACTTCAGAGAAGAAATGGTCCTGCTAGAGGTTTTGGGTAGTTCCTGCCTTTCAAGTAGACTTGTTTCTGCAATACGGAGTCAAGTGGACGTCTACAATTGCCGCCCTACTTTTGGAGAAGCCAACGCTTTGAATTACCAAATTGATCAGCAAGTATTTGAATTGCCTCACTGTTCCCCCAGTTCATGCAGTGTAAGATTCTGTCTTTTTATGTAAACAGGAGATACCATTCTGCATTTACCTTTGTTAGTAAGCTTGTAAATAAACCTTTGTTGTGTTAGTGTTTCTTTCTATATTCGTATCCCCACTTTCAACTGTTGGTGTTGGAATATTTTTTTTTATTATTATTCATATCAAACCTGAAGCGGACCTCTCTCAGAGGCCGTAACATTGTGTCGACCCATGGCCAGGATATTTCAACACGGTAACATATGGCCATGGAATGAAGATGTAAATAACTTTTTTACCAGGTTAAATCAATTAGTACCATCAATTAAATTTACTATGGAAATAGAAAAAGATGAATGCCTACCCTTTTTAGATGTCCTCATACGGAGAAATAGTAGTGGGTTTAAGTATAGTGTTTACAGAAAACCTACTAATATTTCTTCCTATGTACATTTCTATTCTGGACAAAACAATAAGGTTAAAAGATCAGTGTTTGCTTCCATGTTTTTAAGAGCACTACGGGTATGTAGCACAGAATATGTAGATGAGGAGATAGATAAGATTCGGAATACAGGCAAGAAACTGAAATATCCAGATAATGTACTAAATAATGCATTAAAAGCAGCAAAAAAGACCATGTATCAAAATCAAAAAGAACCTTACAACAACAAAAATTTGCTTGTACTACCTTATAATAGTAATATGAAAGATAGCCCACATCTCCTGAAGAATTTTGGTGTTAATGTAGTTTTTAAAAACAATAAAACAATGAAACAGGTACTTATTAAGAACTCGCCCGACAATGCTAAAGGATGTGTATATAAAATCCCGTGTAAGTCTTGTGACAACTTTTACATTGGTCAAAACGGGGAAAGCACTGAAAAAAGAATAGAACAACATAAACAATGTGTGAGATATGCGCAGGGAAATAGTGGTATATTTGTACATGTTAGTGAGAACAATTATGCTATTAACTGGGAAGGGGCAAAAAAGCTGGTGTGTTCTAATAATACATTGGAAAGGAATATCATTGAATCTAGTTTTATAAAAGAAAGTTACAAGAATAATATGAACATCAGTCAAGGAATGTATAAACTTGATCCTTTAATATCAAAAGAAATTTGTAAACTGTTTAAATTTTAAGGTAGGCTGTAGAGATATATGAAAAATAGGATTATTATATTTGTAAACACAGTAAAGGGGGCAGTAGTGGTAATGAGATGTTCAACCCCGCCTCCCTGACACCTGTCAGGTGTGGACTTGTACCCTAAGTGGTAGTATCCCTTGAGAATTTATTGTAAATTTTAGCCAAATGATTTTTGAAAGCCACTCCTACCTTGACACCTGCCTGTGGGTGGATCTGCAGTCTCAAACGGTTGTGTGTATGTTTGTCAGTACTGCCTTTGTAGTATATATGTTACGGCCATTTTGCAAAATTGGTCATTTTACAAAATGGCCGGCCATTTTGCAAAAGGACCAAATTCGTGGTCATTTTGCAAAATGACCTAAATTTCTCAACATTTTGCAAAAACGACCAAGATTTTGGTCATGTTTACAAAATTATCGTTGGTCAGTTTACAAAAATGTCCATACCGCAAGGCAGCCCAGATGCAAAAAAAAAGCGAGGAATGATAAAAAAAAACGTAGTGAACATAACAACTAATTTTATTAATTTTCAGAAAATAGAACTTTCAAATACATCAAAACGTATAAAGTTTTAGCAAGTAACTAGTTGAATGCACACAAAGTACTACGTTGGTCGTCTTCTGGCTTTCAGCAGTGCCTTACTGACAACAGTGTCACCAGTCAGCTCCCATTACTATTGTGGAGAGAGAGAGAGAAGGGGGTGGGAGAGGGGGGGGGGGATAATAAGTGAATGATCGACAATTATACAGTACAATTACCCGTAGTGGGAAACAAGTAAATGAACCAGTAAATGAACCAATATTATAAGAGATGATTTACAGAAGTGGTCGTCTTCTTCCTGGCTTTCAGCAGTGCCTTACTGACAACAGTGTCACCAGTCAGCTCACATTACTATTGTTGGAGAGAGAGATGGGAGGGGGGGGGGATAATAAGTGAATGATCGACAATTATACAGTAGAAATATCCGTAGTGGGAAACGAGTAAGTGAACCAGTAAATGAACCAATATTAAAAGATGATTTGCAGAAGTGAATGACAAGCTTTTTTTCCAACTGGCTACTTGCTGTATGGAGATTTTGTAAACGGGCCAACAATAATACTGTTTATTTTGTAAACTGACCAAAATCTTGGTCATTTTGCGAAAATGTTGAGAAATTTAGGTCATTTTGCAAAATGCCACGAATTTGGTCCTTTTGCATAATGGCCGGCCATTTTGGTAAAATGACCAATTTTTGCAAAATGGCCGTAATTTTGTAAATGGACCAATTTTGCAAAATGTCCCGTAATATATATACGCGTGAATTCTAATACAATTGTATCAGTCCTTTGTCAATGGCTTGAAAATAAAGCCGAAACCGGTCAGGACCTACACCCTGTCTCTTATTTTTTCACCTGTGGATATGTGTGATAACTGAATCACGTGCTAAAGTGATTATAATCATATATATATATATATATATATATATATATATATATATATATATATATATATAGTATATATATATATATATATATTAAGATATATATATATATATATATATATAATATATATATATATATATATATATATAATATATATATAATATATAAATATAATATATATAGATATATATATATATATATATATATATGATATATATATATATATATATATATATATATATATAATATATATATATATGTAGTATATATATATATATATATATATATATATATATATATATATATATATTTATATTATATATAATATATATATATGTATGTATGTATATACATCGAGCTAAAAATGTCCTTTAATATCTAATTCGCTCTACCTTGGAATTAATATATTTTCATATATGCTTAACCAAAGGGGAATTTTTTAGGCGATAAGAGAATTGTCGGCTCCCGGGCGCGAACCCTCGAAACGAAACAAATCTAGGACGACAGTGAAGCTTTAACTCATACCTAAACATTGTTCCGTTGGGACTGCTGACTTGGTCTAGCTTGCGTCGTTCTGAAGTATTTCGGTAGTCCTTTTTATACCATTCCTACAACATCTACTACTATGTTGTGACGCCAGTTTTAGTAACCATGAAGATCTAAAATTAAAAGTGCTGAGGAGAAGCTATAAAAATTTTACTTTAAGCGAGGGATCTCTGAATGTTCGTGAAATAAAGTAAATTGCGTGGAACTGAATACAAAGCACTAACTTGAATAAACGAGGACTTTAAAGTTAGGGTTATTAGATTTATTGAATAAAACTGGATCTCAGAATTTCCTTCCAATAGAGCGAATTTGCACACAATAATTTCCGTGGCAAAGAATGTGTTATACAAACGCGAATACGACAGATATTTAAAACTTTTATAGTATTTCATTTTTTTATCCACTAGCAAAATTGGACCTTCCTTATCTACGTTTGTTCATTTTGTTGCCTCCGTGTCTGTCTCGTTAAATCTAAATAAAAGATACTGAAAGGTTCCAGTTCAGTTTTACGAACGTGATGAGTTTTTTTTTTTTCTGGGCCAGCTGTGAATCCAGAATTTTATTTTTTATTTTTTTCTGAGGTTAAGTGAAAGGGCAAGCGAGAGAGAGGAGAGAGAGAGAGAGAGAGAGAGAGAGAGAGAGAGAGAGAGAGAGCTGCAATGAAAGATCATGCAATGCCCTTTACAATGGAGCACAATGTAATATTAACAATTTCATCAGGAAGACAGTGTAATGTCAGAGAATGGTGTTGATGTATCAGCTGCAACTTGTTCTGCAAAGTATCATCATTCAGTAGAGCGAATATACACCAGACCACCGGCAACTTTCGAAATTCCGTGAGGCTTCGTGACTGGAGTTGTTGTGGAATTGAGCCACGTTTGGCGAAAGAGACTGCCGATATTTAGCGAGAATTTGAGCCAACTTAAAGCGAGAAATTCTTGTTGATTATTTCTTTTACTGAAAATATGTGTTCTCTGTGTTTCTAGTTTGCTTCCATGGCTGATAATGAACTGAAGTTTTGACGTATCAGATAACCCGTACCTGAATTTGCAGTGTAAGGTTTAATGCAATAGCAGCATTCCCACTGGCGAATAGTGATAGAAGAGGACACTTGATAAAAAGTGAAGACCAGAACTGAAGATATGCGCCTAATAGAAAAACAAAATTGTGAAGTAGAATCTGTTAGATTAAATGAATTTAAAAATGAGGCAAATAAATAAATAAATAAATAAATAAATAATAAATAAATAAATAGATAAATAAAGAATATATTAAATAAGTAAAAACGAATTTGAATGTTGTACATACTGAGTATTCAAAGTTAAAATAAAATTCGCAATGTCTGAAATTATCTATGCATGAACAAAGGAAGACTAATTATTCACGAGAACAGACTAAGCCTAAAAGCCAGTTGCACTTCGAGAATTTCAAATCCCTTCCAGGTTCAGTGACATCAAGAGATCAAAGACATGAATGGGAGAGCCGAGACTCGGAAAATGGGATTGGGGGACTCGACATAAAACCAGAAAATCCCATTTTTATGTTCGATGGGATGTTAAGCCAATCGGAATTCTCTCCCGAAACCTTGTTAGAATGGGAGGATAAAGTTGCCGGGAAATTATCTTCAGTATTCAGGTTGTCCTTTTTTCTCGAAAGACTTAGAAAGAAAACTTGGTTTAAAACCCCCCCCCCCCCCCCCCCGAACCCCCCCCCCCCCCCCCCCCCCCCCCTTTTTTTTTTTGTCTAATAGAGCCAAAGAGTGTTTAAGGAATTCTAGCCATATTTACATAATTTATCTAGAAATTCTGCCCGTATCATGCACACTTTGAAAATATTCAAAATATCATGCACACGTTTAGAAAATATCAAAAATATCATGCAGACGTTGTCAAAATATTCAAAATATCATGTAAATTTTAAAAAAATATTTACAAGACCATGTAGACATTTGAAAAATATATAAAATATCATGTAGATGTTTCGAAACTCTTTACAACATCATGCAGACGTTTTGGAAATATTCAAAATTCCTTGTAGGCTTTCTGGAATTATATAAAATACTGAAATCCGCAAGAAATGTTATCTACATTAAAAAAAAATTCCGAGTTCCTTGAATCCTGATGTCTTAAATCTTCAATGTCGACATAAAATGGATAAAATCGAGGATTCGAGTTTCTCTATATTAGACATTGATAGAACAGAAACTTAATTTTCTGCTAATAGGAATTCGGCTACGAGAGAGAGAGAGAGAGAGAGAGAGAGAGAGAGAGAGAGAGAGAGAGAGAGAGAGAGAGAGTTTTGCCTAAGCAGAAATCGATTGAGTCATGCGTGAATGAACAAGTAATAGATAATTACACAAGAATCAAGATATTATCAACGCATCTTAGGTTTAGAGAATCTGTTACATTAAACATTCTTAGATTATAACTAAGCGAAAATAAAAAAAGGGAAAATTTTATTTAAGTTTTATTGAATGCCATTGACATCAAGACTTAACCTAATATTTTTTAAATAATTTTTGTTGAATTATAAAGGATTTTTATTTTTGGTGTTGTGTCTTCAACAAATTTGTTGAACGTGCAAAAAAGTATAAGGCGTTAAATTAAACGTCTGCACAGACAGAGAGGGTAACAAGGATAGAATGGACAAGAAGTTTTTATAACATAATATAATGGAAAAAAATTAATAACATCGTGCACAATGTATTGGTCTTATTTTTATTAACAGGAAGTAACTGATTGAAACGAAAAAATGAAATACGTGCAGATCAAAGTTTTGAGAACAAGAACAACAAGAGAGAGAGAGAGAGGAGAGAGAGAGAGAGAGAGAGAGAGAGAGAGAGAGAGAATAAACTATAAGAAAAACTAAAAGCGATAACAATGTCCATGGCTCTGCATAGTATTTAGAGGTATTCACGACAAAACATTAACTGGTAGGCACGAAGATGTCACGAAGCTGGAATAAGAATCGACAATTTCGTTCACTGCAATAATGAAAGTAGAAGTTCCGATTAAAAAAAAATGTATGTACAAAAGCCGATAAGTAAAAAAAAAATATATATATATATATAGAAATAATGACGGAAAAGATGAATCTCTCACAACCGGAGCAGGATAAACCCCAAAATGTTTATATCTTGAAGAAATATTAGCAGGAAAAAAGTGCGTGCCGAAGAAAAATTTCCATTTTATGAACGGAAATAGGGGTGAAGAGAAGGGTGGAACTGAAGCAGAAGGAGAATAATTTGTAAAGGAAATTGGAAAACAAACGGGGAAATAAATTCATGTTTTCGAGGATACGATGTCGTCATCGACATTTTGTTATTGTGTCAAATTATGAATAAAGGCTAATTGAAAACAACGGACCAGACTTGGGATTAAGCTAAGAAAAGTAATAACAGAGACCCCGACTAAAGATCAAGCTGTGAAGACGAAGGAAAAAAATGATGAACTTTCTATTCGCAGACAGACACAAGAAAAGTATGCAAAAGTAATAATAAAACAAACTCATTAAAAATCGCGACCCAGACTAGGCATTAATCTGAGAGGATGAAATAAAATAATGGGCAAAGTTTATTCGAAAACACGAGAAAGCTGTGCAAAGATAATTGGAACAGAATATAAAGAATGGAAGGTATAGCTAACAAATCCAAATTAAAAGTTACGAAGAATATCCTGGAATTCATCGCGAGGCCGCGATTACGAAAATCATGTAAAGAATAAAATATTCTGGATAATTCTTTTAAAGGATTTGAGAGTAACTACAAAAATCAGAGAGATGGTTAGAAAAATAACCCGGGAATAATTGGATAATTCATAATAAAAGAGAAACATAGGAAAAAAGACCTTTGCGTGGTAGGTACAAAAATCTTCTTAGTAAAAAATAAATGTCCACATACACAGAGAAGTTGACAGAATTAATTATTTCACTGGATATGTGAAAGTTCTGAAGGAATGATATTTCATAAGAGAGAAACGCCTCTGAATAACATAGAGGAGAGAAAAGTGAGACTTCCTTACTAGGAATTTTAAATTTGATTTGCGGCTTCCAAGACACACACACATTTATATGTGAACATACACTAGCTGACAAACCCGGAACTGCCCGGGAAAACTCTAAAGGCACTCTACAGGCAAGGAGAGGGAAGGGGAAGACTGAGGGTAGAGAAAGGGAAAGTGGAGGGGAATAGGAGGGGAAGGTGGAAGGGGAGGGGGAAAGGGGGAGGGATGGAAGGGGGAGAGGAGATATAGTGGGAGGGGAGAAGGAGGGGAAGTTAGTTCTTGAAATATAAAAGAGAATAAAAGGCTTCTCCCCTGAACAAAGACAATAAGTAAAAAAAAAAAAAAAAAAAAATTGCATTTCTACGAGATCTGCTCATATGTGTCAGTGTGGTTGTGTTTGTTGTGGAGGGGGAGGGGGAAGGAGAAGGTCTGTCTCACTTGCAACAATCGATGTACCTTTTATCAATTACCTGAAATGCCCTGCATGGTTAATCAAAGGAGAGTCGTGCATTCACCTCACAAAGAATTAGTTTATACATTCGAAAAATTTACGTAACTGTAGTTTACTTTTTCTGCAGAATTAAACAGCTTTAAATGTGTGAACTTATCCGAACTGGAGATGGAGATGACTGTTAAATGTAACACGCAAAGGGCCCACGATCAGTGTGAAAGTGATGTTCAATTTAACATTTATGATAGATGAATATCAATATTAACAATTGGCGTTCATTGTACATAGCAGATTGTTCGTCAATGAAACACTTACAAAAGCGTTTGATGTAAGACTGATAAGAACCAGATTTTCAACATATCTTACTAGTGCCATTAAAGGTTCGTCTTAAACCATTTCAGTTCACTTTTTATTACCGTCATATAATTCTGAAGTGGGATAAAAGTCCCACGCCCATCCCCAAGTATTAAGAAAAGAAAGAAAAATAAATCTACTTTGGGAAACTGTCCATCTGTCGGGCGGAGTTGCCTCAAAGCATCTACGACTCTAACTCTTTCTGTCGAGCCAAATAAGAGCCAGAAGGAAGGTTTTGAGAAGGAACCTTTTTGATCGTTTTATTGAAGACATAAATAACACGTTCTGCCAGGGATACTGCTGTTTGTCCTTTTCGACGGCTTTCGGGAATTCCCACTCAGCAATCTCTTTGATGCCTCCTTCCGTTTATCAGTCTCTTAGGGACAGAGGAACGCACAAAAGGATCGGCTTTCTGCCGCTCTTCTCGGGGTCGTTTCTTACACCGAATGTCGCCATAACATTCCACGGTAAACGACACTATATTGAGAGGTAATACGTTAATGGACGATGGATGTCTTCAGTAAGTCAGTTGTAATTTTATTCTTTTCTGGCTTCTTCGTAGTAAGACTTCTTCAAGGATTGCTATGCAGCGAAGCTAGCACGGGAAAGCATAGTTGCTATAGCTGCTATTTATATATATATAAATATATATATATATATATATATATATATATATATATATATATATATATCTTGTTTGTATTTTATAAATCATGCTTCATTTTTCGTGGCAAAGGCGATATATATATATATATTAGTATATATATATATATATATAGTATATATTATATATATATATATATATATATATTATATATATATATATATCACTAAATCATAAGATTAATATTATTTTTATATAAGATTAATATTTATAGGGACAAGCAGATCCTAATCCCAGTGGAAATCAATTGCAAGTAATCAACATGGAGGAGAGAACTTTGATAATAAAATATTGGATGGCTCGTTTATTTGACTAGAAATATTTTGACGTCTGATAAACTGAATAAAAGACAGTGATGGTTGATGACACATCCTAAAGTCGACAACTTCAGGCTAAAGGAATCACTATCAGTACTTCATTCAGAGAATGTCATTCGTATATGTATTTCTCGTTTGTATTTTAAGAGGGAGAAGAAACATGTTTATTATGTATATAGAACTAACTGGCCACTTTTTTACAATAATGGCCGTTGACGTATATATATGCGTACACACACTCACGCACTCACACACACACACACACACACACATACATATATTATATATATATATATATATATATATATATATATATATATATATATATATATATATATATATATATATATATATATAAAACCTCAATTTATCCTCACCATTCACAACGTGTATTTTCGTCCTGTAATCCATTACCGCGAAGAGAAATGAGGATTTGCAACGGCGTAATAAGTCTCCAGGGGTTAAGAGAGAGGATTGCCTATCATCCGTGACCCTTTCTCACCAAATTTCTTCAATTCTGTCGTTGATTCTCCAGTTATAGAGGGCCCCGCTTTCGTTTGCTTTGCTCGTTGCTGAAATTGAGTTGCTTGTGTAGTTAGCTTTGTTGATCTCGCTTTCGTTTTTTTCAGAAGAATGTCACAGACATACACATAGTCACAAACAAAAAAAAGTGTTTACATAATAAAAATATGGAATGTTATTCCATATATATAAAAGACTAAAACTAAAGAGGTCAACCAGATTGCTTGCAGGAATGTGATCAGACTAGAGATGCTAAAGATGACTATACAATAAAGTATGTAGGCAAAGTTGACATGCTGTCATCTGTGGTCATTCATTTGTTTTGAAACAGTCCAAGCTCCCTGCTTGAGACAACTACCGCGACCTATAATTCAAACGGCCTACGTGATCTGTAGTGTGTCTCATTTTGATTGTATGTATGTTCATATGTTCGAACTACTGTCTGTTCCTTTATGACTGGTAACAGAGATGGTAGTAGAAGCAGAATAGAGTCAGCCATCATCATTGGCAGATCTCTACCTCTTTACCTAAGCTTTATCATGTAGAGAGAATAGAATTAGCCATCATCATTGGCAGAAGCGATCAAGCTATCGTCATTAGAAGACTTGTACAATCATACCTGATCTTCACCATGTAAATTCAGAGAATATAAGTATTTTTGTACTTCGTGGTTTCTACTAGATCCTAACCTCATCACCGAATCATCATGAGTTTAACACATCGTCTTCATAACCAAAGAAGATAATACCGACTTCGTAAGTGATCTACAAACCCCAAGACACTCCATTGAATATGGAAGTGCAATACCAACCGACTTAGCGTAAGATTATCGCAAGTCTAACATTACCTCATAGGGCGCCTTATTATACAAGGCAACAGCCCTAAAAGTGGTGGCAGCGACTGTACGCGCCTAAAAGTGGTTCATAGGTCACATGACATACCACATAACCTATTCTTATCCGTGTGTGCAATGCAATTTTAGTTAAGGACTTGCAATCGTTTTAAAATTAATAAACAAAATAAGCACATAGAATTTCTATAACAACAAAACGAATTAATTTTTTCTGAACCTCATAGACATTTAGAAGTATCAAGTCATGGATATGAAAAATTTACTTGCAACATTAGCTTATTACAATCCAAGTAAATCACATTCATGCGAAAATGTCACATTTTCTTGAAAAAACCCAAAGTTTATATAGAAATTAGTTACATAGTGGGTTCTTTCGTTGCATCTCTAGCCTATTAATAAAGTTTAAAAGTTAACCTCAGAGGATGCGAGCGAGAAAATTGAATATGAAACTTTTGTTAGGGCACATAGGATCAGATTTTATCACAACTTAATTTCAGTTAGCATAGAGAAATACAGAATCATGATTAATATTCTCTTTGACTCTTATGTTGTCTGGCAATCTTACAAAATAGCCCTCTTTCACACTTCTTTGTCTAGTAACTTACTACCAGTAATATCGAATTTTCTTTGGGATTCGTATTGATATCTGTTTATTTTTTATAATTATGGATATTTTTACAGTCCTCATAGACCTGGATAGGTTCACTCATTGTTAATGCCATGGATAAAAAAATTTGTACAGCTGACTCTTTGAATACCACAGATATCAGCCGAATTCATGTGGGTTGGTCTTAATGGCTCCCCCCCCCCCCCCCCCTGTACCCCCCCCCTTTGGTATTTGGATTCGTCTGAATTTACTTTGCCCTTGTGACAAATATAATATCACTTGCAGGCTGATTAATGGAACCTGGTTACAGTATCCTGCAGTACGAGACTTTCACATCGCAACTTCAAAAAATCGTTCGTCGCTGCGGACGACGGCAGTCGAGTAACAACCGCCTACAATGTGAAGGGAATAAGCACCATCATGGACTTCTTCGACCGACACCATATCTCGTCGTTAATCTCGTTTTAATGCGGAACGCTCCGGCGGCTGTCGGAAATCGACTACAAAAGGGACATACTTCCGACAATTACGACCCGAAGGATATTCAACTCTACTTTGCTGGCGAAGGACTCGTGCCGGGGGTGATTTTATTCAATCTAGGCGAACGTGAATCGTGTGGCTTAGGATGCAGAGAATAAGTATGAGGCCGAAATAGAACGTTGGACCCCGCCAGGCAATTTTCCCCTTGTTTTAACCAATTGGAATTGGCCGTTTCAATTGGCTATAGGTGGTTGTCTGGAACTGTGTAATGGACGAAAAGTTGTTCGAACGCTAGTTAAATGTGAAGTAGTATAACCTCGGTCATGTATCCCCTATATATAAAGTATCATGTATCCTATATATAAATGATCATAAATAACAGAATCGAAATATATTTTTTGCGTGTACGCACTAGGAATCTATATATAAATGATCATAAGTAACAGAATCGAAATATATTTTTGCGTGTACGCAATAGGAATCTATTTAAAGTGCACATATATTAATCATAATTATATGAATCCATATACATATGTATAAACAAATCAGGTAGCCTATAATCAATCTGTTACCTTTTATCTTACCAATATCTGCAGTTATATATGAGTTAGTATATGGATTAATGAATCAGATATATAAAAGTTAGCATAAAAATCAACGAATCAATCAGCATAAACATTAATAATTTTTATCAATTCATATATGAAATTTCTATCAGTTAAAATATGATTTTTATCATGTTTTAGTATTTTCTGTAGCATATGTATCTTAATGAGATGAAGTGAAAAACTGTATCAGTATATATCACGTGATCACTATTATTTACGAATATCATATGCATATTATGTCTAATATTTTATTACTTGAATCTGTATTTGTGTACACCATGAATTTTTTTTACTTATAAGTACTTTCTATTTTCACATAGTGTCTGTATCACACTCCTATAAGTCAAATGCAAGTCAAGTTTGAGTAATATTCAGTAGTTGGTTTTGGTAGCTGACCGAGCTAATGTAAGTGTTTACATAATAAAAATATGGAATGTTATTCCATATATATAAAAGACTAAAACTAAAGAGGTCAACCAGATTGCTTGCAGGAATGTGATCAGACTAGAGATGCTAAAGATGACATATACAATAAAGTATGTAGGCAAAGTTGACATGCCGTCATCTGTGGTCATTCATTTGTTTTGAAACAGTCCAAGCTCCCTGCTTGAGACAACTACCGCGACCTATAATTCAAACGGCCTACGTGATCTGCAGTGTGTCTCATTTTGATTTTATGTATGTTCATATGTTCGAACTACTGTCTGTTCCTTTATGACTGGTAACAGAGATGGTAGTAGAAGCAGAATAGAGTCAGCCATCATCATTGGCAGACCTCTACCTCTTTACCTAAGCTTTATCATGTAGAGAGAATAGAATTAGCCATCATCATTGGCAGAAGCGATCAAGCTATCGTCATTAGAAGACTTGTACAATCATACCTGATCTTCACCATGGAAATTCAGAGAATATAAGTATTTTTGGACTTCGTGGTTTCTACTAGATCCTAACCTCATCACCGAATCATCATGAGTTTAACACATCGTCTTCATAACCAAAGAAGATAATACCGACTTCGTAAGTGATCTACAAACCCCAAGACACTCCATTGAATATGGAAGTGCAATACCAACCGACTTAGCGTAAGATTATCGCAAGTCTAACATTACCTCATAGGGTGCCTTATTATACAAGGCAACAGCCCTAATATATATATATATGTATACATATATATATATATATATATATATATATATATATCTATATATATATATATATATATATATATATATATATATACTATATATATATTATATATATATATATATATATATATATATATATATATATATATATATATATATATATATATATATATATATATATAATATATATATATACAATATATATATATATATATGATATATATATATATATATATATATATTTATATATATATATATATATATATATATATATATATATATATATATATATATATTGAGGGCAGGTCACAACAATGAAAACTTCTAAAGGAACAAATTCTATTCATGAAATGGATCATCTCGAAGGATTCCAATCAAGTTCGAGTCCCATCCAACGAAAATCCTACGATCTATCCTCTCCTCCTTTGGCAAACATTTCCCAGAGGACAACTGGTCAACTTTGGTTCTCGTTGTCGGGTTGGAAATTAAATTATTGGAACTTATTTTTGAAATATGAGGCTGCGATTTCCTCTAACGAGAAGATTAATTTTTACTTTCTTTCTATGATATTACAAAATTAGAAATTTAAAAAGCTTTTAATAAAATGAGGAGTTTAACATGCTTAAAAAAATACATTTTCTGCTACAACATTACGAAATTAGACATTCAATATGTTTTCAATATACGTGAGAGTTAAACATGGGGTATTTTAGTTTGAGAAAAATTGATTTCATGTTTTACGACGATACGAAATTTAAAATTTAGTAAGCTTTCAGTAACGTATGAGTTTAACAAAGGGGATTTCTGATTATGAAAAAATATTTTGCCTATGAAACTAGTTATTTATAAAGCTCTATAAGATTTACCCTTTCACTCTTCCAGGTTTAAAATATACTCATATTTTACATCAATATCAAATGGAATTCATTTCTTGGAAATTCTAGTATGTTATAATATGCCTGGGTGGTTTCTGTGGTGACAAATGAGCACATCGCAATACATACCCAATAAAAGCCAGTAAGCACTTTCACTAAGCTCCTTCAATTTCTTCTCATCTATCCAGGAGATACATTGACACACAACCAAACTAACAGAGAGGCACACAAACACAACACGGACGAAAAAAAAACCAATAATGGGAATTTTCACTGTAACAATATCGTATCCAAATCAAATACTTGCAATCCACATACAGCCTTTAATGAATCAATGAAAACTTCAAATATGACTATATTCTTTTGACTAAATTCTTTAATGGGCAACATGCTTTCCAACGGAATGAAATCTTAATTCTTTCATGATTTATATTAAATAGATTTTTTTTTTTTTTTACATATATGATTACCGCCTTTCTATTACCACGCAAAGAAACTCCACACACACACGCACACACACACACATATAAATATATATATATATATATATATATATATATATATATATATATATATATATGTATATATATACGTATATATATAAATATATCGGAATTATCTGAAAAGACGAAGTATATCGCGAAAAGAATCTGAAAAAGGTTTAGCTGTAAAAAAAATTATTTGTTGCCAGTTACGGTAATCTAATGTACAATACATAAAAGCTCTCATTATAAAAATTTCTGAGTCAATATTATTAGAGGAAGTGATAATTATTTTTGGCACTATGTATATATGATTATACTGCAACATACATTTATACTCATTTTGGGAACCAACACTGGCTATCCAGTAATCAACTTTGTTGAGATTAGCTTTGTGTTTTTCATAAAAAGAGTTGTTTTGGAATGCATAAAAGGCCTATGTCGATGAGTATCTGAATACATTCCAGCATATCGCTCTTAAAAGCTTAAATCAGCATATTCTGCGTCACTCAGAATACACGTTGATTTATTCTTTCACGAAAAAAGAAAACCAATTAAACACCAAAAGAAGAAACAACCTGAATTGTCGGTGCTCCAATTTTCACGTCACGAAAGAGGGCAGCCAAGAAGGAATGGGAACTTTGTCAGTCAGCTGACAGGTAATAACAATGACTGACACATTACATGATGTACATGTTCCCGTGGAGCGTTCTTTAATATATATATATATATATATATATATATATATATATATATATATATATATATATATATATATATATATATATAATATATATATATATATAAATGCAGAAGAAAAACGAGAAAATATATCAATTTCCAAACAAATAAAAAAACAAAATACGAAAAAAGCATTTCGTTAACATTCATACATTTACATAAAGCCAAAAGTTCAAAATGTTTATCAATCTTAACAACAACAAAAAAATAATGAGTTACCAGTACCAGTTTATTCACCTGCCTACCTGTCGATCTACCTGTTTCAGTTTCCCCTTAATGTCAACATCAAACACAAATGTTCTGCCTTCCTAATGAAGCCTTTTATTCAAAAGAGGGGTTGTTTGCTCTGTAAATATTTCTGTTTTAGACTTAGTTTGCTTTTAATTTTGGAATCATTCCATATCTTCAGTGTGATATTATTCTATGAAACTCTCCTTCTCTCCCTTAATCTGTGACCCACG
The DNA here is from genome assembly GCF_015104395.2 of Macrobrachium nipponense. Taxonomy (NCBI): domain Eukaryota; kingdom Metazoa; phylum Arthropoda; class Malacostraca; order Decapoda; family Palaemonidae; genus Macrobrachium; species Macrobrachium nipponense. The sequence goes on from NC_061109.1 coordinate 70,930,873, forward strand.
GGGCAGTTCACGTATTTGGAAAATATTGTAACAGGAATAAATCTAATAGTTTTTAGAAATGATGACTGAAGCAATGAGTCTCAATAACTCTTGAAGTGTAAACTAGTGCTATAATATTCACATTTATACTATCCACTAATAACAGCCGTGATGATGGCAGGAACATATTCACGAGTTTAACAATTTGTTATAAATGATTGTGATGATATACAATTTAAGCCAAAGGCCAATCACTGGGATCAATGAGGTCATTCAGCGCTGAATAGAACATTGAGAGTAAGTGGATTAAGACCCTTAAGTAATGCCTACAGTGCAGCGTTTGAGGTGCACTGACAGCACTAGCCCCTACGAGATCTTCTTGTTATGAAGATATACAGTATTCATAATGGACGGATACCCTCACATGAGGGGGAATCGGACGGGAAAGAGGATCCATTACTTCTATAGCCAAGAAATTCACCAATGGCAACTTTTAGTCTGGCCAAAATCAAGAAGCAGGTGGCTCTTGGAGTTTAGTTATGATGTTGACTTCAGGTGAGAGTGTACTGCATCTGTCTCACATGACGTCTTTTTATATATTTCTTCATAAATATACCAAGAGGTTTCTGTTGGTTTCACTTCTTATCTTTTTTCAAGATAGTATGTCAGTTATAAATGTAATTTTGCAAAAAAATGTCAGAAAAAAATATGTATAAATCCAAAAAGTTACTGCGTCTTCCTTCTCGGTAAATTTACGTAAAATTCTTTCAACAATTATGCTGAGAATTTGATACCGATTTTGTTTTTTATGTTTTAATATTGTGTGAGCTGTAATTGTAATTTTACAAAATAAAATAAATTCATAAAAAAAACGCGTATAACTTCGTTGAATTTACGATTGTCTTGTGGAAGAGTCCTCACAAGGAATTGTATATAGCCATTTTCAACCTCTCGTGGAAAGTAGGGAAAATTTTTTTGAATTTTTTTTCTTACACCATGTGAATTTGCATATGTTCCTCTTTCCATTGATGCGTTTTTTCTTAAATTGGCTGACGCTCAAAGTTTCCCCGGATTAGGGTGCTGTATATTTACTTTTTATTATAAGAAGATAAAATAAGCGAGCCACGAATCATTCCGGCTTGCTTCTACAATGAGCTTCAAGTGTTTTGACGAATGAGAAAGGCATTGACATTTTTTTACATTTAAACGGTATACTATTTTCGTTGATATTTTATTTAACTTTATTAAATAATTCCTGAGTTAATTCACGAGAGGCAGCGCATCACTTCGTAATTAATTAATGCCTTGGACTTCATATTCTCCAAAGCGTCCCGCTCTTTCTGAAAGACTTGAAAAGTAATTAACGATTAGGGCATCTGATGGAATATCCATTCTCTCTCTCTCTCTCTCTGTTTGTATCGTGTATTAATTCTACGTGGCCTTCTCATTAGATGGAAATCTCCCTTTACATAATATCTTGCATTTCTCTCTAAAGTATGGGACCTGTATTTTATTAAATGACAGGAAGCATTGAAGTTAAAAAAAAATTTAAACGATTCGACTTAAATTTCGTCATAAATCGATAGTAAGAAATATTATGTGGACTAGTTATGCCTAAAACCTAATATACAGATTTGCAATCAATATAACAATATGTAAATATGAATATGCGTTCACACGTAAATAAATCCTACTTATTCTCAATATCAACATGTCCTTTATATCAACATATACGGGACTAATGATGATGTTTCACAGTTGTCCAGCAGGTATAAAATTCAAACTGATATCTAAATTTAGATAGAATTAAATTTCCATTAGTTAGTGCAAGCCTTTTCCTCAAGAAGATGACAGATAACGTTACTGGGCTCCTTCGGTGCCAGGGAAAATTTTGGGAAGTTTCATCGACTTGTCTTCCCTTTCTTCTTGCTGAGGCTAGTAGAGGGTATACTCTTCCTTAACACCCGCAGCATTAACTCTTCTCGCATTTGCCCTTTGAGAATCAGCGGCTCCATCTTCGTAATTAAAAAAGTTGTACATAAATATAAGCAACTAAATTAATATATTCAGTAGTATAAATGTTTCTGGGCTTTGTATGGCTAGGCTTCCGTTTCTCTTATGGTTAAGTCCGTTTTACTTTTGTGACCGTGTGATCTCCGATTATCCTTGATTATCTCTGCTTTTTACCTTTTTGAATATTAACTATCTGGTATTCTTCGCCTTTTTTGTTTACCTTATAACTTTCTTTTAACTGTATCTCATTTGTGCCTCGACAATGTCTATTAAAGGACGAAAGCACTCGGCTACGAATTTCTGCCTATCATTTTTCCTGTGGTATTCGCTTATATCATGAAGTCGCGTGCATCTACTGTGATTTTTTAAGCATATGTGTATGTATGCAGGTATGTATTTATATATACATTCTGAATACAGAGCCTCATATCTACGCTGGCTTCAATCAGAGTTAACGCTCATCCAATCGAGATATCAATTTGCAATCTAATCCCAATATGAGATCAGGGTTCTTGCTTTTGTATAAAGCATAAGGCACTAAATCAATTTGGCGGAAAGTGGAACATTACGAAATCTAATTCTCCTACTATTGTTATCTGAGCTCATTATACATTAATTTCAATGCATTACTTGTATCTGTATCTGAATAAATCAAACACAATGTTTATAATTTGCCTAATTAACTGCAATATCAGAAATTTTTTGACAAAGGACAATATCAACTCAATTTTTGTTTCTTTTACAGTGAAATTTCATTCAGCTACTTCATGGGAGATGAAATACCTATCTGCGGGACTTCACTGGGTTTCGGAAACAAGTTATAGCTACATTTCGAGTAAATCCGGGATTGCGATCTGGATTACTCCTTGAGCCTTTCGTAATTGGGCTCGAGAACAGGATTTAAGAGGATAAAAACAGCCTGTGTTAAATGGTGGGTAGGGTGGTGGGGGGGTGGGGGGTTGTTATTAAGTGTATGATTGCTGTTGAAATACTAAGTTTAGTAGGTCGGATTGGAATATAGAATTTAGGCCAAAGGCCAAGAGCTTGGACCTATGAGGCCATTCAGCACTGAAGCGGAAATTGACGGTAAGAAGGATTGAAAGGTGTAACAGGCGGAAAACAACGCATTTGTACTATGAAACAAATGTTAGGAGAGGGTGAAAAGTCAGATGGAAGAAAAGGAATATAAACGGAGGTTAGTTGAAGGAATGGAAGAGATTGCAGCTAGGGGCCGAAGGGATGCTACTAAGAACCTTAAGTAATGCGAGGTGCACTGACTGCACTAGCCCCCCCACCCCAACCCTACAGGAAAATTTAGTTGTCTGCTGTTGTACTTGCGTGTATTTTTAGAAGAGCTTCTGGGCTTAGGTCAGTCTTAACAATTCTACCTTTGTAGTTTACCCTGAAGGATGCCTTTTCCCTTTCACCTTTAGATTCGAGGTCTAACTTAATCAATCCTGTAGATTTGAGGTGTACAGGTCTAACTTAATCAATCCTGTAGATTTGAGGTGTAGAGGTCTAACTTAATCACTCCTGTAGCTTTGAGGTGTAGAGGTCTAACTTGATCACTCCTGTAGCTTTGAGGTGTAGAGGTCTAACTTAATCACTCCTGTAGCTTTGAGGTGTAGAGGTCTAACTTAATCATTCCTGTAGCTTTGAGGTGTAGAGGTCTAACTTTATCACTCCTGTATCTTTGAGGTGTACAGGTCTAACTTAATCACTCCTGTAGATTTGAGGTCTAGAGGTCTAACTTAATAATAATAATAATAATAATAATAATAATAATAATAGTAATAATAATAATAATAATAAAAATCAGATACAGCGCAGGAATAGTGGAATGGACGAAGGCAGAACTCCGCAGCATAGATCAGAAAACCAGGAGACATATGACAATACACAAAGCACTACACCCAAGAGCAAATACGGACAGACTATACATAACACGAAAGGAAGGAGGGAGAGGACTACTAAGTATAGAGGACTGCGTCAACATCGAGAACAGAGCACTTGGGCAATATCTGAAAACCAGTGAAGACGAGTGGCTAAAGAGTGCACGGGAAGAACGACTAATAAAAGTAGACGGAGACCCAGAAATATACAGAGACAGGTGAATGACAAACAGAACAGAGGACTGGCACAACAAACCAATGCACGGACAATACATGAGACAGACTAAAGAACTAGCCAGCGATGACACATGGCAATGGCTACAGAGGGGAGAGCTAAAGAGGGAAACTGAAGGAATGATAACAGCGGCACAAGATCAGGCCCTAAGAACCAGATATGTTCAAAGAACGAAATAACGGATCTCTCCCCATATGTAGGAAGTGCAATACAAAAAATGAAACCATAAACCACATAGCAAGCGATTGCCCGGCACTTGCACAGAACCAGTACAAAAAGAGGCATGATTCAGTGGCAAAAGCCCTCCACTGGAGCCTGTGCAAGAAACATCAGTTACCTTGCAGTAATAAGTGGTACGAGCACCAACCTGAGGGAGTGATAGAAAACGATCAGGCAAAGATCCTCTGGGACTATGGTATCAGAACAGATAGGGTGATACGTGCAAATAGACCAGATGTGACGTTGTTAGACAAAGTCAAGAAGAAAGTATCACTCATTGATGTCGCAATACCATGGGACACCAGAGTTGAAGAGAAAGAGGGGAAAAAAATGGATAAGTATCAAGATCTGAAAATAGAAATAAGAAGGATATGGGATATACCAGTGGAAAGTTGTACCCATAATCATAGGAGCACTAGGCACGATCCCAAGATCCCTGAAAAGGAATCTAGGAAAACTAGAGACTGAAGTAGCTCCAGGACTCATGCAGAAGAGTGTGATCCTAGAAACGGCGCACATAGTAAGAAAAGTGATGGACTCCTAAGGAGGCAGGATGCAACCCGGAACCCCACACTATAAATACCACCCAGTCGAATTGGAGGACTGTGATAAAGCAAAAAAAAATAGTAATAATAATAATAATAATAATATCCTTTATTTCAGCTCAGGGCCATATACATGTCATATGCAAAATGCAGACAGTAACATACACAATCTAGATACATGAGACAACATGTTAAAAAAAAAAAGAATAATTGGCACTTATGCACCAAATAGCTGAGGTAGCATAAAAAGATAGTAATCATAATACTGGTAATAACAGTAGTAATATTGGTGAGAAAAAAATGCATTGAGATTTATAACAGTTAGTGCATAGATTATATAACTTAGATTTCATCTAGAGACCTTGGGTGGTTACAGTAGTCAGGTCAAGAGAGCTAAACACGAAAATTGAATGTAAAAAAGCTTTAACTTGATAGTATTCACAGTAATAATGAAAAAGTAAAAAATCAACAATAAATATAATAATAATGACAGAATCTGCAGATGGCATCTTGCCAATACAGAGATTAAGTCCTTTAAGGGACAAAGGCCTCATTTCCCCATCTTTCCCACAGTTTAGATCTTCTTCTTGCTTCACTCCTTAGGATGCTTCGTATGAGCGAGTTGCTGTTGTTTCTCACTCGGGTTACCAGACTAGACTTTGTTCGCATTACAATAATTTTTAAATTGTCCAGGTGGTTTTCTATGAACATCTGTGTGGCGGAGTGGTAGCGTGGAGTGTTTGTGAGTCGTCTCAAAATGGCATTGTGCACAACAGTGATAAGTCTCATGGTCTCTCGGGTATAGTTCGTCCAGAGGGAGCACCCATAGATACTGTAGCAGTACTAGCGGAAGTGCAGCAGTTTCACGTCTCGGTGACAGAAGGCAAACCTCCTTGCAATCATGTTGCCAGTTGCACATAGCTTAATCACTCCCGTAGATTTGAGGTCTAGAGGTCTAACTTAATCACTCCTGTAGCTTTGAGGTGTAGAGGTTTAACTTAATCACTCCTGTAGGTTTGGGGTCTACAGGTTTTACTTAATCGCTCTTGTAGATTTGAGGTGTAGATGTCTAACTTAATCACTCCTGTAGATTTGAGGTCTAGAGGTCTAACTTAATCACTCCTGTAGATTTGAGGTGTAGAGGTCTAACTTAAGCACTGCTGTAGATTTGAGGTCTAGATCTAGGTCTAACTTATTCACTGCTGTAGATTTGAGGTCTAGAAGTGTATCCTAATTACTGCTGTAGATTTGATGTCCGAGGTCTAACTTAATCACTGAAAAGCATTTTATATGATAAGACACAACAATATGACCAACATTAAGTTTAGTTTTTTCGTAAGGGTTTATAAGATGAACTAACTGTTAAGTGAAGTGAAAATCCTAAGAATCGCAAATTCCAAACCCAACAACGCATGGCGGCCAAAATTGATAATGTCACACCCTGTAATCTAAAACCTCAGTTGATCACAGTCGAATAGCGAAGGATTGAGGGCTGTGAAAGTTCAATATTCACACTCTCGTGAAATCACCGGAAAAGAAAATCATTCATGCTATGAATATACAGTTGCAACTTTTTTAGACCTTGCAAGCGTTGCAAGAAACGATGAATTGTCATTCTAATTCCGTTTTCATATTCACGTTGATAGTCCTTCTATGACGTGTTGTAAATAAAAAAAAAAAAACAAAAAGATATTTTTCATTACGAAAGGACTGGATTATAAAATTTAGTCCAAAAGCCAAGCGCTGGGACCTATGAGGTCATTCAACGCTGAAAGGGAAACTGAGAATAAAATGGTTTTAAAAGCATAACAGGAGGAGGACCTCGTAGTTGCACTATAATACAATTGTTAGGAGAGTGTAGAGGAAAGTAATGTGGAAGAAAGATATGAACGAAGATACAGTAAACGGAATGAATGAGTTGTAGGTGGGGACAGTGCGCCGTGTGAGGTGCACTGATGGCACACCCACCACCAGGCCCCCCACCCCCCAATTTATTGCGATGGGGAAATTTTTGTGGGGATTGGATGTATGTTCCGATTTTATAGACTAACAATGAATTTCCTTTGTGTGTTAATGCTTCCAAAGTAGGCATGATTATCGCTCAATATCAATTTCAGCTGTCAAAAAAGTGTGCATGACAACTCATTATCGTATTATATAACTTCTTGAGTAATAACATTTACAAGAGTATTTTGGTTGAGAAAATCAGTCATTAATCCACGGGTAATCCATGACTTCATTTTTTTTAGTTAAAGCAAAGGATATTCATCGTTTTCTTTAAGTGAATGTCTTTTTGAAACCTGAATGACCATCTTTGGATGTTCAGCGATTTTACTCCTGAGAGGAATCTCATGATAAGCGTCGTCACCACATTATATATATTGTATATAGGTATATATATATATATATATATATATATATATATATATATATATATATATATATATATATATATATATATATATATATATATATATATATATATATACATATATATATATATATGATATATTATTATATATATATATATATATATTAATACGAATTACCATAATACGAAGAATCAGTTCTGATACAAATAAATACGGTTTGTGCAGAGCAGTTTTGAAAATTACACAACATGTCCAGCAGTCATTGATTTCATTCACATTTGTTTTTAAACGAATAAATTCGTTACTTGGGAGAAGTGGGGAACCAGAAGAGAGGAGTAGAGTTGGGAGGGAGGGGGGAGGAGGAGGTTGGTATCCTCAAACGTAGAATTCCATCTTTTATTTTCCTCGCGTTCGAAAACAATAGCTGTAATAAACGAATATTTTCAGAGCGCACGTTTTTTGGCAAACAGTGTTAAGTGTCATATCGCTGCTACATTTGAAGAACCAATGGAATTCGGACGTGTTCGCCTCTTTCAGTAATAAACAAAAAACAGTGTAAAAATTGACTGAAGCTTAAATGGAGCTGGTATTCTTTTTATTCGGTATATGCATTCAGTAAACTGAAATTCTCTTTTCTAAAACGTCACGTAAAGATATTAATTATACATAATCCGTGAGAGAATAAGAGGCGTTAAAATTAAGTTGGATGAGGACGACTGGTAAGGTCAATTAGAATTCATAAACAGAGTAATACAATGCATTCCTTTGCCGTACGAAATCGACTACGCTGCTGGAATTCCAACTGTTTCACATCAATAAGACTGCGCGAACAAGCTCAAATAAACATACAGACATATATACATTTATATGTATGTGTTTACACATACATATTTAAATACACATAAAACACACGAACACACACACATGTATATGTGTGTCTATATATATATATATATATATATATATATATATAATATAATATATATATATATATGTATATATATATATATATATATATATATATATATATATATATATATATATATATATATATAGCAGAGTGCGGATCCAATCCTATTAATAACCATCAATGAAGGGAAGAGGGACACACACAGATGTACATGCTGTCTTTATTGCAACGTTTTGTAATTATCAAGTTAATTGCATCATCAGGCTGTTAAAATGAAAAATAATTTTCCTAGTAAAATTGTAAAAACAAAACTAAAAATTAAAAATTCAGAAATGCAAAAGCTAAAAGTTATTCTTACAAGTGTACAAAATATTCACATTAAAATTAAGGAAGTTAAATTATTTAAAAGGACATACATTAAAATGAAAGATAAATGAACATAAAATAAGCAAAAATTGACAAAATATTGAAAGCAGCAGTGAACAGTTACAGAACAAAGAAGTTAAGGACCGACCTAGAGGAGCGACAGTGTTAAACTACTATGAGATTCAGGGCCTCTGTAACACGGTTTTTTCGCAATAACTTTTTATCTATGCATTTCATAAATATAACGCTTATTCAGAATACATATTATATCAACACATAAATTTTGAGTGTATTCTGCACTACGTAGGTTGAATAAATTTGGTACTTATAATGTAAAAGTGACCTTTTTTGAAGACGGGCCAACTTACCCAGAGAAAAGGTTTCGAACGCACTCGTTACGTAACTTATGACAGCATTTCTTACCTCTTTCTCGATGGATGATTGTCTATACGTAACGAAGGCTAAACCTCTGGCAACAATGACATACAAATTTAAATACAAGCAAAGCAGTACACCTTTATGAACTCTGGAACCTCTCCATTGATAATTGTCATAATGAACAAACCAACAAAATATGTTAATAAATACAAAAACACTTCGATTATTAGTCTAACTCCCAAAATAAGTTTCCAGAGAAATTACAGTCTACTTTATAGGTCACAATCAGATTGACAAGATGTAGGGAATAGTTGGTAATTATCAAAAACATAGTAGACAAGCTTGATTTGATAACTGCTATATCCAATGTCATGCAATTTTTATTTATTGGCTATCTACTTATTTACTGAAAAAAAATAGCCGGTGCCGTATATTGGCTTTAAACCTTCACCAATAATTATCGTCAGAATGGTGACTTCATGAGGCTCCACCCACTTTCGCCTCGTTATAATTCAGGATAACACTGAAGGCTACCATTGGCATTGTTGGATTAGAAAATTTAACTTCTGGCTATAAAAACTCATTTCTCGAGTAGTTGTAAGAAGTGCTAAATGATCCTCAAGGATCCCAGCAGTTGGACTAAACGTTTAATTCGTGTATATTACTGCTATACTGTTGCGGCACTACTGCTCCACAGTAGTATTACTACGCTAGCACTGATACCACCCACACTCTGTGAATCGTTCCGCCATTCATAAAGTCTTTGGGTTTCAGAGCCGATGGAATTTCTGTCTGGTGGATGGGCAGGGCAACATTTAGTCAAAAGGTGTTTGTTTACCTTGCTTACGTAATGAATGTTTTTCGACTCTTGGCTCGTAATCATTCGCCATGGCGTTGGCTAGATCATTTTTACTCTATAAAAATTAAAACTATCGGGTTTAGGTTATTGATAATGCTGACAAAATTTGTGTGTGGTTGTAAAATATACATATGTCAACTTTCAGCTACATCCGATGCTTTGACAAGGAGCAAAGTCCAAAAAACCGTGTTCCAGAGACCCTGAATCTCATAGTAAACGTAAACATAAAAACATAAATAAACAACACAAGTCAAGGCAAATACAGAGGGGAGGAAGACGTATGGGTGTTCAACGACGGAACAATTTGTTTAATAAAGAGCGATTCTAGAATAACAAGGTCGTGCGGGTTGGTGGTATGGCCTAAAATACAGAAGTCTTTATTATCGATATATGTTTTACATATTTTGGAGTGATTTCTAATATTGGAGTGTTCTGGGTTTGCAATCCTGCTGCCAGTACGGAAGCTTATGCCACGATGAAAATCGATACGCACCTTAAGGAGTCTGCTGGTGGATCCCACATAGGTCCCTGTTTGACATTCAGGGCAAGTATATTTATAAATAACACCAGAGGACATATAAGGTGATAATCGCTCCTTCGAGGTAAAGAGGGAACCGATGGTGAAAGGGTTCTTAGGGATTAATTTTACGTTTATGGCATGAAAATGTTCCTGAATGATTTCTGTGAACTTTTTGTGAAATTTAATGTCATGAGTAAATGGAAAGCTTGCATAGAACTTCATTTTAGGGACAGTTAAAACTTTTGGTTTAACAATGAAATGTTTTTTCAGTAGGTGATCTAATTTCCAATAAATTAGTTTAGCAGGGAAACAGTTATTGTTAAAAAAGTCAATTAAAAATGTTATTTCGTTATGGAAAAGGACCCAGTTCGACGTAAGGACAAGTGCTCGGTGGAGAAGGGTAGAAACAGAGTTGGACTTAAAATTCATAAAACAGGAGCTATAAAAGTTGGTACCAAGTCCAGTAAAAGTTTTCTTCCTAAAAATCGTGTATTAAAACAGTCGTTTTCTCTGAAAACTAAAACGTCCAGGAATGGTAGACGGTCGTTCGCCTCTTTTTCAATCGTAAACTTTATGCTCGGATGTATTGCATTGGCATATTCTACGAAGAGATCAGCTTCATATTCACTTTTAAAGAGGCCGAACGTATCGTCAACAAACCTGGAATAAAAAAGGGGGTAAAATCTTAATGGGCAATTATCGAGCATTTGCTTCTCCAGGGAGCACATGAAGATATTGGCAAATGTTGGGCCGAGAGGAGAACCCATGGCCATGCCCTCTACTTGTTTAAATAATTTACCATTAAAAACGAAGGCGGTGTCCTGCACTGCAAGTTCAAGTAAAGATTTAAAATGCATTTTAAATCTTTACTTGGTAGCTCTAAACATGGCGGAAACTTCTTGGAACGCCGTGTTTATTACTATCCCCTCGGGATCAAAGCATTATATTCACCCATTCCTATATAGTGGTCGACAAATTATTGATCAACTACATCTACGTGCGGCCATCTACTTTACAGTTACCATACGGTGCTTGTACTAGCAATCGAAGCAGGTAACGCGTAGATAAGCCGAATTAGCACTATGTTCTAGTATATGGTATGGGAGGTTAGACTAATTCAGATATGTTACCGTAACTTTGGCTAACCTACGTTACCATGGTTTTGTTTACCTATTCAAATATAGCTCTATTGAATCAATATGAATGTACCATTCACTTAAGTGGGTTACCTCAGCCTAGGCAAACGACACACTCATATGGATTCAGTAGAGCTGTTTGATTAGACTAAGCCATACAATAATACCCTTGCATAGCCTAGATTGTGATAAATTACGTTAACCTAAGCTAGGGCAACATATACGTCAGCATAGGCATTCTTAATTTAGGTGGGCTTCAGCTATAAGAATGTGGAATTGTGACACAACGGACTTATGAGCTCATTCAGTGCTGAAACGGAAATTTCCAATGGGTCTGAAAGGCGTAACAGCAGGAAAACCTGGCAGTTGCACTATGAAACAATTGTTAGGAGATGGACATATGTACAGTAAAATGAATGAATGGGTTGCAGCTAGAGGCACTGACCGCCTACGGATGGTCTTGTGCTATACCAACATAGATAGGCCTAAGTTACATTACCTTAGGCTGCTATCGTGGTGCTAGAAACTGTACTTTTTGCGCTAATTACTTTATGTATCGTTTACAATGTTATGTTTTCAACTAAGGTAGGCTATTTATATATAACTTTCCCGTATTTATTAAAGCTGACCAGCTAGGTCTACTGATTAACGCACACGCATGAAGCAGTGCTTTGACTAGGCCTAGACTTACGAATCTGTAACCTTTCAAATGAGTGTTGGCTAGCGGTAACGATTAGCTTACAATGAATAGTTTTATCTATGCATGATCTTCAATATTTCCTATAATCTCCCTGCATCAAAGGTTATTGCTACGAATTGATGATAATAAAATTAACTACCTTTATCAGGCTCAAAAAATTCAAATGCAACTTCCGTTGACAGTGACTCTTCTCGTCACTCAGACTGCAAATGGCAACACGTCTCCTGTTGTTTGATCGTGTATGAAATGTAAAGCAACCAATTATTTAAAGCCATTCAAAATTTCATCAAATGTAGCATACGTGCTCAAATGAATACGCGAATAACTGCAGAGGGCGGGCGGGTGATGGATCAACCAGATGATTTCTTCCATGACAACAGTGTCCAAGGTTATTTACGTGTGGTTGGTAATCATAGTTTGCTCCAAAAGTGTACTGTCGGCCAAAAAACTCTTGGCAGAGTTTCATAATTTTTCGTTCACCTGCTTGATGCACGATTCATGCCTTATATATCTATTTTTCTTTTCAAAGATGGAAGAAATCATATGTAATGACGTTAAAAACAGTCACTGATATCTTTAGAACATTGTGTTATGTTATTATGTAAAACTATTTTCCATATAGCAAAATTGACGTGAACGAAACGAAGTGATAAAAAACGTCATATCACAACCATAGATATACATTACCAAATAGATAAGAGACACCTATCACTAGTAGTATCGCATAAACATAGTCCTTAAATTATCATTTCAATATTAAGTTGAAGGTAGGTGAACTTTTCCATTTGTTAAATTTTACAGAAAACATTGGAATCTCACAAAATGCTATCAAATTTAAAACCAAAAAGAAAAAAAAAAAACATATCCTAACAGTGTGAACCAGGCGACCTCACTCTATTGCTTTTGATGTTATGTGCACGGGAATCTAATATCAATGTGTCATTTATCGGTCTAAGAAACATCCCTAGATGAGCGAGAGACCATTATTGCACTGCATTCAGTGCAAGTTCCTGTTGGAGAGATATCAAGAAAGCTTAATAAACCGGAGAGAATCATACATAGAAAAATCAAATTATTTAAAGAACGGCAAAATTTAGAACATGGGCCTAGAGGTGGAACACCTCGAAGCACCACAAGAAAGTAAGACAATACAATAGTGTAAATGTTGCTGAGCAACATTCATTTGTGAATTTTGAATTCTAGTGCCTCGTCACGACATTACTGAACCAGGAATCATGACTAGCTCTACGCTTATGACAGGTGTCTGATGAATACTTTAGATGGAGAGGAAGAGGTTTTTAAATATACACTTGAAATCTTTGATAGTTGTCTAATGAATAAGTCTAATGAATAGGCAAACTTATCTTTGATGGATGAGAGATTCAGTAGGCTTACTCTTTTTAAATGTTTTTTATCGGTGGCCAGTGAATACCACGAATAGGGAGGGAAACGGTTTCAATGATGCATGCATTTTTTACTTCAAAACCTAAAGAATACATTTTATTGGGAGATACTTTATTAACATAGGCCTAATCCTTCCATCACTCTTATACGCCACCTCCGCTCTCTTCTACATCTCAGGCGACTAGATCAGACTTCTCACTACGAACTCCAACTCGTGAAAGCATCACTAATGATAACGGTTATTTTAAAATTGCCCGCACCGACAACGGACGCCTTAAAATCCATGTTTATAAAATATTTTCTGTTCAAAGAAACTTTATCTTTCATCCCACAAAATATGTGCATACACTCGTGTTACACCCTGTAGCCGTCAAAGAGCAACCGTTTATTAAAGCAGTAGGTTTTCTTTGAAAAAAAAAAAAAAAAAAAAAAAAAAAAAAAAAAAAAAAAAAAAAAAAAAAAAAAACATGAAATAGACTTAAACGAGAACGTCACCTTTCATATTTCTTATCCTTTCAGCTACTTATAATATGCTTATGGTAGTAGGTCTACGTATACATGTGAAATTAATTTGAATTAATTTCTATTTAGAAGAAATGAATAGCTACAGAAAGATCAACCTAAGAAAGCTTTACAGAAAGTTAGCCTTTCTTAATGTATTCGTCAGTTTGACTCCCACAGCTCTCCAACGTGTCCAAATGAAACAGGATGATATGCAAGGAATTCGATGAAAAATAAGACTGAATTATATTCGTTTGATTTTTTTTATGATTGCTTTTTGACTTTGAATAGCTAGGTCAGAGTTAATTATGTTAAGCAATTATGAAAAGGATAAGAAGAAAGGCGAACATGGCTAATAAAACAAGAATAACGGGAATAGTCAAATAAAGCAGATTAATATATATATATATATATATATTATATATATATATATATATATATAATACTATATATATATATACACTATATTGTCGATTTGAATATTTATTAATATTACGTATCCGAGAGAGTATAGACCTAGACTAATCATGTAGGAAAATCAGTAGTCCAGTTTAGGCCCACTAAATGTGTCATGCAAATTATTTTATTGATCAAAGGACAAAATTAGTTTAATTAAACATCGTTTTCAAAGAATGTTAACGCCTTGATGTATTATTTATCGGCTGTAGGAGACGAAATGACAACACCCCAGTGCAGTACGATACGTTGAGTAAAGACTCGAGCGGCAGCAAAGCCAACTTCAGAATCTTTGGTATGCTGTCACGAAACTAGAGTTGAGAATAAAATTAGAAATCGTGGACCCATTGGTATATATTTTCCTTACTTTGCAAAATAATTATCTTTAATACGTTGAATAAGTCTACTCAATTCTAATGTAATTTATATCAAGTATAGCACCTTTGAAAGGAAATGTTATTTATTGTTACATAAATAATATGGCACCTGCATACAGCAATATTTCCTTAACGAACAATGAATTAAGAAACTACGCAATTCTTCGTTGGCCGTCTGTACGTTGACACCTTTATGAGGTAAGGGGTGGAGGTGGAGGTGGGGGTGGGCTAGGGGTGGAGGGTGTGACTAGGGACTAGGGGACTTACTGTATACTGTTTGTGGGAGACATTCAAAAGGACACTGGGGAGACATTAAGAGACTTCATTAGTATTATTATAAGTTAATTGGCCATGCCAGATCATTAATCGGAAGGCGTCTCTCTCTCTCTGAAAAAAGAGAGGAAATAATGAAATAAAACTCGTGAAGAGCAGACATGGGTTCGACACTTAGCCCAAAGCCCCAATAAAACGTAGGTTTATCAGGTCGACCCGACCTCAACTGGGGTCTCGCCCATCAAATATGCAGCGTCCTTATCTCTTATCAAAAAATAATAAAAGATATATGTTTTTTTTTTCTTTTTTTTACCAATGTGGCTCCAAAAAAAAATTTCGTAATTCTTTCACTACACTCAGTACTCGACCACTTATCATCATAAGCTGTCGTATAAAATATAATCTATTAAAAAGATATATTATTTTTAATAAAAAAAATTCAGTGTCACTCATAAAAACTAATGGGAATTTTATCGCTTTATCGATGAAATGAAAAATGAAAAAATACAAAAAAAAAAAATTGAATGATGATATCGGTAGGTATTTTTTTAAGCTGGTTTTGTACGATGTGGAATTATCCAGAAATATTTTATTTTTTCGAATCGTTTAAGAAATTCCGCTGTTTTTTTCTATAGTTTTTTAAAAGAAAAGTCCTTGTTTTTCCAAGTATTTTCGGTCATCTAGAATAGATATACAGTGGCTTTATATCCGTGGGTCTCAGACAATATTACAGGAAGAAATAAACAAAAATTCCCAAGCTTACTACTAAGGATCATTAAAGAACACTGCCATCCAACCTAACCAAAAGTGTCCAGTTTGAATTTTAGTGGTTGCCGTTATTCATGTGGACAATGAACTCATTTGCAAGAATGAAAAGAAAATATACAGACAAAAGATTGAAAATGACAAGAATTTTATATGTATTTAGTGATGAATGAATTAAAGTAAGTGTATATAGCAAATACGTAGTATGTGTATGGATTTCCATTAAAAAGGAAATACAAAGCAGACTAAACTCACTGCTACCCTAAAATATTTAAGTAAAAAAATAATTTCGGTTGTACAGCAAATGTCTACCCCCTAAAAAATAATTTGGACTGTTCCTGTCGCTGAATTTACAGAACATTCTAACTCTACCTAATTTTACCCAATTATGCCAACTGCCTTCAAAAACGCTTTCCACCGAATCATACATTTATTTGTTGATGCTTCATACATAGTCTTTGTATTATTTCATAAGCATTGCTACAGATGTCTTGATATAAACGAAACATAATACACTGATTATATTATTTGTCTTTTTATGAAGAGGAAAACGATGCTAATGACAAAATCAAATACTTTTTCACACCACAGGATTTTCCAAACAACTTTGGATTAAACTTTTCTCCAGGAAGTCACTCAGATATTTATTAGTTTTTCATTATCAATTAAATAATATCCCAATTATGAAACAGAGAGTTACAAACATCTGGATTTCGAATTATACTTTAGACGCGTAGCCCTCATTAGTAGCTTCATTATCACTGTACCAAATGATTTTAATTGGGGAATGCAAACATATGCTGGAACAACACTCGCCTACCTACCGGCTGATTAAAAAAAGAAAGAAAAAAAAAAAAAAAAAAAAAAAAACGTCATTGCGAGGGAAAACTTCGCATACTTCGCGAGAATTTGTGGGGTAATGTCTGATGAGGCATGAGAATGGGAATCTAGCGGAAAATGTGTATGCTAATGGAAATATTTATCAGTTTAATTAACTGGACTGGTAACATTGAAGAATATTTTCTATTTTCTTTTTTTTTCGTGCCTTTATTTACCGGCTTCACTTTTATCCGGTCAGCACATATTAAGGAAAAATTAACTTCTTATTTCTATCAACTCTTTTAGGTTGAGGTTGATAGCCCGTGCAGTTCCTGACATGAACGTAGGTTACAGTATTTCTACTAATCCCGTTGTTTCGAAGTATATTAGTGGTTGCCTGCCCCTATTGACCAAGATAAGAGCAATGGTTGACCATCTGATTGACCTAGATAAAAGCACTGGATCCCATTCAAATAAATTTAACATGGGAATTATTTACCCATCTAATTAACATAGATCAGGACATTGATTCCCATCCAGTTTACCTAAATATGGGCATTGGTTACCAAACTAAAAGACCTAATTCAAGGCCTTTGATTTCATTCAATTATATTAAATATGGGCACTGACTTTAATCACGCTGACTTACAGAACATATAGGCATTTGGCTCCCCAAACATTTGACCTTCTACATGACAAAAACGCCATGCAAGCAACCTTCTTGACTCAACCACCAAACATTTTACACCGTCAGTGAAAAAAAAACCATTTATTTAATGAAGAGACAAAATGAAACGACCATTAATTTCTTGGAAGCGCCTCTCAAACTCCTTTTGCGAAGAGTGGACCATTAGTCATCCCCCCACGTTGCGTGGATCCATCTGACTTCTCTTTCGTGGCGAGTGAACTTATATATCTATATAAAACCTTCTTTGTTGAGATATGCCATCCATCACCTTCAGCCCTTATGAGAAAGAGCGCTTAAGACTTCCTCTAATCCCTCAGAAAGAGCAAGCAGAGGTAGATTAATAGTGCCCAAAACTATACCAGGAAAAATAAGGAAAGCACACAGGACATTAATCCACTACGCACCAGCATCGATAATGCAGCGTCTATTCAATGCGTTGCCAGCTCATCTGAGGAATATATCAGGAGTGAGCGTAGATGTGTTTAAGAATAAGCTCGACAAATATCTAAACTGCATCCCAGACCATCCAAGATTGGAAGATGCAAAATATACCGGAAGATGTACTAGCAACTCTCTGGTAGACATTAGAGGCGCCTCACACTGAGGGACCTGGGGCAACCCGAACGAATTGTAAGACTGTAAGACTGTAAGACTGTAAGACTGATACATGTTCCTTTGTCTTCCTCTCTTAATTGTAATGCATTCGCGTTGCGGCAAAGAAGGATACTCTGTCCTGTTTCTTTTCACTCCACCTCTCGAAAAGGGTCGCCAAGTGTTCGTCATGTAATTATGAGGAGCTGCTCCTCTTCTCAAGGGAGAGTGACGACGCCGCTAGTCGGAGGATTCCTCCTGGAAGGCCAGACTTCCAGGAGGCGGTATTTTGATGCATTTCTTAAATCTCAACAGTTTCATGAGGTTACATGAATGGTTAAATACATCCTAATGTCAAACTTACTTTCATTCCTGTGACTTCTGGGTCGTACTGTGAATTATTACAGATCACACTAGACTGGTATGGTGGTAACGGCAACAGAAATTTTAAAGAAAAACCTTAGAAAATATTTTCAGGAAATACCAAGTTGCCCAAGTATAAATGAGGTGCAGATTGCTGCCCACAAAGGAACGGTAAACATCTTGAAAGGAGCCCTCGGATGTAAGGCTAGTGGAATGTACAGGTGCAACCAAAGACCCCAGGCTGGGGCCCATTGCAGCCTTGATATAAATATTGAAAATTAAGAATAACATATATTAAGGTGTGTTGCAAGGTTTAATAACACTTTCCATACACGTCCTCAGTCATTTACATGCAGACACAAAAGAACACGCTCAACCTAGTATCCAAACGTGCATACTTGGTTACATATGTATATATAAGTCATGTTTTACATTTGAGTTGTATGATTTCATTATTGTGATGGAAACCCGGATGTTTATTACCAAAATGTAATGTCCAGACCGATCGTTATGGTTATAAAAAAGAACAGGGGAAGAGCATGAAAGCACCTGCAAGAATAGAACGTTGAAAGTGACAGAAAGTAGGTTGTTAACTCATGCAGCATTTGGGAACAAATATAACAGATGATGACGAGGTAGAAGAACTTATGGATCACTAAACAGGCGAGGCAAGGAAGGCAGAAGGGTGTATGCAAGGTGAAAACAAAAGAGTGAAAATAATGCTTAGCTGTCACTACCACTAAAAATGATGAATAAAGTATCCACCAAATCGTCGATAATTCTAAAGTAATGATAGACTTACCTGCAAAGGAAAAGAAAATGAAAAAGAAATTAACCAAATAATGAATAATGGCGTGAGAAAGTAACAAAACAAAACAAAAACCTTCTTTATATAAAAAAAGGTCAGTAGAACACACTCTCCTCCTCATTGATATTCCAACAACGCAGCACGGAACGCGCCTACGGAATTTAATCGTGTTTGACCGCCATGAGGATGAAAATTCTCCATTCCTCTTTGCAGTAAGGTCTTAAACGTCCTTTTATATTTGATGTGAAGACTTGTGGGTCTGTCTGTTTGATTGCCTGATTTCCTGCACAAGCTCTTTATGAAAAGAATGAAAGTGTCTACGAGAGATCTTGGGTAAAGTATGAAAGTATCTTCCGATAACGCTTTTCTTTAAGGATGGCGAAGAAGAACCGTAAAATATGCGATGAAAACAAAGGTTCTTTCTCATCTTCATTTTCCCATCATTCCCACATTTAAGGAGACCTGAATCAATCATGGGAAGCCACAAGGAGGGACAAGGAAAATCCTGAGGGATTAGAGGAAGTCTTAAGCGCTCTTTCTCATAAGGGCTGAAGGTGATGGATGGCATATCTCAAAAAAGAAGGTTTTATATAGATATATAAGTTCACTCGCCAAGAAAGAGAAGTCAGATGGATCCACGTAACGTGGGGGGATGACTAATGGTCCACTCTTCGCAAAAGGAGTTTGAGAGGCGCTTCCAAGAAATTAATGGTCGTTTCATTTTGTCTCTTCATTAAATATATGGTTTTTTTTTCACTGACGGTGTAAAATGTTTGGTGGTTGAGTCAAGAAGGCTGCTTGCATGGCGTTTTTGTCATGTAGAAGGTCAAATGTTTGGGGAGCCAAATGCCTATATGTTCTGTATGTCAGCGTGATTAGAAGTCAGTGCCCATATTTAATATAATTGAATGAAATCAAAGGCCTTGAATTAGGTCTTTTAGTTTGGTAACCAATGCCCATATTTAGGTAAACTGGATGGGAATCAATGTCCTGATCTATGTTAATTAGATGGGTAAATAATTCCCATGTTAAATTTATTTGAATGGGATCCAGTGCTTTTATCTAGGTCAATCAGATGGTCAACCAATGCTCTTATCTTGGTCAATAGGGGCAGGCAACCACTAATATACTTCGAAACAACGGGATTAGTAGAAATACTGTAACCTACGTTCTTGTCAGGAACTGCACGGGCTATCAATCTCAACCTAAAAGAGTTGATAGAAATAAGAAGTTAATTTTTCCTTAATATGTGCTGACCGGATTAAAGTGAAGCAGGTAAATAAAGGCACGAAAAAAAAAGAAAATAGAAAATATTCTTCAATGTTACCAGTCCAGTTAATTAAACTGATAAATATTTCCATTAGCATACACATTTTCCGCTAGATTCCCATTCTCATGCCTCATCAGACATTACCCCCACAAATTCTCGCGAAGTATGCGAAGTTTTCCCTCGCAATGACGTTTTTTTTTTTTTTTTTTTTTTTTTTTTTAATCAGCCGGTAGGTAGTCGAGTGTTGTTCCAGCATATGTTTGCATTCCCCAATTAAAATCATTTGGTACAGTGATAATGAAGCTACTAATGAGGGCTACGCGTCTAAAGTATAATTCGAAATCCAGATGTTTGTAACTCTCTGTTTCATAATTGGTGATATTATTTAATTGATAATGAAAAACTAATAAATATCTGAGTGACTTCCTGGAGAAAAGTTTAATCCAAAGTTGTTTGGAAAATCCTGTGGTGTGAAAAAGTATTTGATTTTGTCATTAGCATCGTTTTCCTCTTCATAAAAAGACAAATAATATAATCAGTGTATTATGTTTCGTTTATATCAAGACATCTGTAGCAATGCTTATGAAATAATACAAAGACTATGTATGAAGCATCAACAAATAAATGTATGATTCGGTGGAAAGCGTTTTTGAAGGCAGTTGGCATAATTGGGTAAAATTAGGTAGAGTTAGAATGTTCTGTAAATTCAGCGACAGGAACAGTCCAAATTATTTTTTAGGGGGTAGACATTTGCTGTACAACCGAAATTATTTTTTTACTTAAATATTTTAGGGTAGACAGTGGAGTTTAGTCTACTTTGTTTTCCTTTTTAATGGAAATCCATACACATACTACGTATTTGCTATATACACTTACTTCATTCATCACTAAATACATATAAAATTCTTGTCATTTTCAATCTTTTGTCTGTATATTTTCTTTTCATTCTTGCAAATGAGTTCATTGTCCACATGAATAACGGCAACCACTAAAATTCAAACTGGACACTTTTGGTTAGGTTGGATGGCAGTGTTCTTTAATGATCCTTAGTAGTAAGCTTGGGAATTTTTGTTTATTTCTTCCTGTAATATTGTCTGAGACCCACGGATATAAAGCCACTGTATATCTATTCTAGATGACCGAAAATACTTGGAAAAACAAGGACTTTTAAAAACTATAAGAAAAAAACAGCGGAATTTCTTAAACGATTCGAAAAATAAAATATTTCTGGATAATTCCACATCGTACAAAACCAGCTTAAAAAAATACCTACCGATATCATCATTCAAATTTTTTTTTATTTCGTATTTTTTCATTTTTATTTCATCGATAAAGCGATAAAATTCCCATTAGTTTTTATGAGTGACACTGAATTTTTTTTTATTAAAAATAATATATCTTTTTAATAGATTATATTTTATACGACAGCTTATGATGATAAGTGGTCGAGTACTGAGTGTAGTGAAAGAATTACGAAATTTGTTTTTGGAGCCACATTGGTAAAAAAAGAAAAAAAACATATATCTTTTATTATTTTTTGATAAGAAAAGATATAACATTATACGACAGGGCATTGACTAAAA
The DNA here is from genome assembly GCF_015104395.2 of Macrobrachium nipponense. Taxonomy (NCBI): domain Eukaryota; kingdom Metazoa; phylum Arthropoda; class Malacostraca; order Decapoda; family Palaemonidae; genus Macrobrachium; species Macrobrachium nipponense. Next base: position 70,952,895 of record NC_061109.1, read on the forward strand.
TGAAAGAATAGCATAGAAATAGAAAAAAGAAAGTAAAAATAGTCTTTATATAAATAAAATGGAATTCCAAACGACTCTCTCTCTCTCTCTCTCTCTCTCTCTCTCTCTCTCTCTCTCTCTCTCTCTCTTCTTTGTCACTGACTCATTTGCTATGTTATCTAGAACTAGAAAAGTGCGTAGGAATGAATTTTCTTTTGCCCTCAGTGTATCTGTATCTTTACTGCATTCATTGTTTTTATATTGTTCAATTCCTTTAGAAATGTGAGGCGACAAGTCAATTTGGAGCACGTAGTAGTGGTGAGGCGGGGTGGGGTGGGTGGTGTGGCGGGCACGGGAGGAGGAGGAGGAGGAGGAGGAGGAGGAGGATCGTTGGGGAAAACTTCTTTAACTTGTAAGCAGAGTTGATTTTACTTACATTCCTTTATAGAAAACTACTAATATTAGTATTGTTTGTCGTATAACAGAAATTATCGCGGAAAATGATAATGTTTTCGGTGAAGTAAAACAATAACATACGACATTTAACCAGCTTATCTAGCAACGCCTTTTTTGTCCTCTATCAGAAATCCAACTTCGTAGAGAGATGTTTATTCTCGGCTAAAGCTAAAAGAACATCAGTTGATTAACATAATTTTCAAACAAATCTAGGAACTATCGGAGAATTTGTAATTAGTTTTGCCGAAGAGAAAATTATCATTATAATAACGAACAAACAAACAAAATCTCGAAAGATCAAATTCTTTATTTTTTTCCTGATAAAATTATGACGTTCTCCATTTTCATATGGGTTTGAATTTATAATTTTTATTCGAAGTGTCGTCATATCCATGATTTCATTTTAATTATGATGGTTATTAAAATAGGTTCAATTCCAGGTTGTAGCCTTGAAATTTGATGTTCATCTGTTTTCATTTCTTTTTTTCTTTTTTTAACAAGAAATAGTGTTGTTAACGTGGCATGGTTGTTTACCTTCTTTTAATTTTTTTATAATTTTTGTATCAGGATTTTAGGCTTCAAAATTGAATTATCAATAAGCATTGTCTTGTGATATTAATCTCTATAAGTGTCGCTTAACTGAGAAGTATTTTTTACTTAAAAAAAAACTGGCTGTTGCACTTAGGAATATTTTCATGAGTAATGCATGGGATGTATATTATCTTAATAACGGATCATAATATACCCCATTGCAGAGGTGGATAATATTTATTCATTAGTGCGAACGTGAATACAGAGAAAAGCCTTATGATATGTATATATACAAACATACATTCATACAAACACACACACACACAAATAAATAAATAAATAAATATATATATATATATATATATATATATATATATATATATATATATATATGTGTGTGTGTGTGTGTGTGTGTGTGTGTGTGTGTGTGTGTCTATCAGTGTGGAATCATAATGAGTGAAATAAATACCCTCCCTCAGCCACTTGGAAGGAATGACTGGCACAAACATTATACTACGCTACGTCCCATCAGCCATTATACGCCAGTGTACAATGTGTCCGTAATTATTCAAGATGAACTGTAGCCTGTAGGATTCATCCCCAGAGGTGTTGCCTAAGAATGGAATATTACGCCACCTGCAACTTGTACAAGACAGAGAGGAAACGCGACCAAGATTTATTTGCTGAGGGACTGTGGGTCTTGGCTGATATCCTCAACGCGCCCTAGAAGTTCCTGTCCGCTGGACGGTAGTTCGATCCCATGAGGGAACGAAATTATTATCAACTAAAAATTCCCCTTTGGTGCATATATGAAAATATATAAATTCCGAGGTAGAGCGAAATAGATATTAAAGGACATTTGTAGCTCGAATGATTTACATGAATCACGGTGATGTGATCATTATTCACTATATATATAAGGTTAAAGTCACCTGTTGTTGTTGTTGTTGAATATTAAGCTGGCTTTATGTCAGCACGGGCTCTTGCCCACACTCGAGACATTTTTGCTTTTCGAAAAAGGGCATTGGATAAGGTTTGTGTGCTTTTAACAGTAAAAAGATTTGAAGAATTTTTAGCATTTATTGTAGAATTCGCTTCCCAGGATGAGTTTTTTTTTTATTATTAAGAATCCACTTTCCCGGAATGAAAGCTTTATTGTATGTTGTAAAAGTCCGTTTCCCAACATGGGAATGAAGACTATCTGGATTTACAAGTTACGATACTCGTAATATTTAATAAATAAAGCCTTTCCTCTGCTAAAGGAAGGGAATGTGTTCTAAAGAACGCTCCTGTCATCGCAGTAAGGAAGAGCAGCAACTTCAGCAAGAGATCCTATTAGTCAATGTGACCCTGTCTCTACCCAAGATAACCTCGCCATCAAACGACTCTTCGTCATAACGAAAAGCAAAGAGAAACATTTAGTGAGGCTGCAGCCTCTTATATCACTGGTTATTATTAATTCCATCGAGACTGCATATCATCGCTGACGGCTGCCAAGACTTTTGGCGCCAGAACATTGGCGCCTTGTTTTCTTTATTGCTCTTTAGGGAGCACAGAGGGATGCGTTTCACACTTCTATTTTTTCCCGAGTCTTCTCTCACTACTCACTTTCAGCGATAAATGACCTTCATTTCGTAATACAGCAAGTAGATGGCGCTAGCATCTCGGCGTTTAGTCCTATATTTCTGGTTGTCATTGTTGGGAAATAAACACTTTTTGTTCAGTCTTGGCTTTGGAAGTATGACCAGAGAATTATAATTTTTATAAAGAGTGAGTTTCTGCCTCGTGTATATATCATGGAAAACTTTTATAAGCAACATACAGCATTACTTATCTTGTTGATAGAAAGTAGGTGTACAATTTGACCAATATATAATATAACACAAGCATTGCTTGTTATGTACAACTATTCGTACATTAATCCACTAGTTTAAATCACTGGAAGATAGGAAGACCTAGGGCAGTTGGTAACTGCGCTCCCAGTAAACAAGCCTGAATAACGAATAGAAAAAGCAGAAAGGAAAAAACAACAAAAACTAAAATGATGGAAGGAAGCCGTTGATAAATGGCAATTTTGGAATAACACGGACCTTACTGAATAGAAATATGGCTTAATTACCGCCGGTGATTGAAGGCTTTTCATTGAGAAGAGAGAGAGAGAGAGAGAGAGAGAGAGAGAGAGAGAGAGAGAGAGAGAGAGGTGAAACTGAAAGAAACCAAAAGAGGGCGAAGGAAAATTGATTGAAAAATTGTATATGAAAAAGGGATCAGGAGAACCATTTTCCAAATATTATGATAAATTTCAAAAGCCATTGACCAAAAATAAATAAATAAATAGATAAATAGATAAATAAAAATTAGAATTATGAAAGAGGAAATAATGTTATGACTTTATAGCGCTCCCAGACCACCAAACCATTCATTTAGAAAATATGATTTGAAAAAACGGCCACTAAATTCGGTAAAATGAGCGAAAGTATATATTCCCTCTGTATGCTATATTTTTCCCATATAAAGCGCGAAGTCATTTAGGACTGACTCCGAAAAACCGATTGCTAAAAAAAAAAAAAAAAAAATGCAGATTGAGAAACCTTAATTGGACTGAAAGGTTTTTTTTTTTTCCTCTTTCCCTCCCTTTTCTCATTCATTCGCGAAATGGAACTTTCACGTGGTGAGGAAAAAAGAATGAATACATTCTTAAAGAAATTCCAACGAAGTGGTGATGGGGTTAATGGAGGAGGATGACGCATTGAGAAGTTTAGATGACTATGGAAAGGCGACCGCAGGAGAGTAATGATTTCTTGATTATCTTTCGATATTCAGCAGCGTTCTGGTGAGCCCCAGTGATTATCATTGCTTGGGATAACAAGAACCACTAATAATTCAAATTCTTCAGAGTGCTTTTTCAATCAGAAGGAAAGAGAAATTAGTTTTAGATAGGTTAATGTGTTCTTTAGATAGTTTTAGGAAAATTAGTTCCAAGGTTAACTTTAGTCATGAAATATTCGATTTATTATACTAAATTTGCCATGAAATATTTTATTTATTAAATTAAAACTGCCTGAAATATTGTATTCGCTAAATTAAAATCCCGACAAAACGGAGGAGGCGTCAATTATTTGCCTTTCTCACTTTGTTTTCGCCCAGAATTAAGACACCCAACGCTTCAGCGCGTCAGATACTGAAGTCTGTTTTTTTATCTATTTTTTTTTTATTTTTTCATTTCACCCAGTCTTCCCTCTGAAAAGCCACAATCATATGAGTAACTCTTGAAATGGAACTGTTGGTCTGAATGAAAAATGGCCGCGAGCAACAATAAACTGGAACACTGCGTGCGCTTAAAAAAGTGAACCATTTTTTTTATTAAGTTATAGAGGCCAGTTTGATTGGAGGAAAGCGACATTTATCTTTAGTATATTTCCATTTTCTATTCTGAGCAACTTTTCGTAGTGGAATCTTTGAATTTTTTCTCTAGTATGCGCGCGCGACCTTAAATGTTTCTAGAAAATCCGTGGGACGAAAGCGCGGGACAAAATGTCATTAAAATTTTCACTGTGTATGCGTATAAAGTAAATTGGCAATCGATAAACAACGAAATATAATATTTGATAACCGCCTTGAGCGACTATCGTAAAATTAGACCCATCTTCAAGACCAGACTTTGATTCATCAGGTCTTAAATTTTCTGATGTCATGTTCTCGGCTGTTGATCAGCGAAAGATGTTAGTTGAGTAAGGAAAAAAAATACTTTTCGTTTTTCTTCACTATCATCTAATTCCGTTCGTACATCTGCATTCCAATAATCTTCTGAAATCTCTATTCTCAATTCGACGAGACCTGTTTCAGATAGCTTAATTGCCCTACAGTGATTATTGTTCAACTATCCATACAAATAGTACTAGAGTAATGTATAATCCTATTTCCTAAATAGGCAAGATGGTCTTGTCTTGTTCTGTTCCCTCCAAGTCTAATTAAGCCTGCCATTGTCTAACTTGCATTTTTAATTTTCCAGGAAATAAACGTACCCAGTTTTGTGTCAAATAGCTCAACCGATCCAATCCTCTTGAATTAAGGAGTTGGGATGAAGGGAAAAGGAATAAAGAAAGAGAATAAAAACAGTATCGTCTGTAATTTTACGATTGGCCGGGTAAGGTTTTGTCAAGAAAATGGCTGTGGCTAAGTTTTTTTATTTTTATTTATTTATTTATCTTTTTACCGTCGCACTTTGTCCCCCACCCCAACCCCATCTCCCTCCAAAACAGAAGTAACCCATACTGGAAGGTGACACATATTGTACCTCTTTAATACATACATACATAACATAATATATATATAGAAATATATATATATATATATATATATATATATATATATATATATATATATATATATAATAATAACGCGATGGTCAATCTCGTTATCATATTTTTAAAAGGTAGCGATGGATCAAGAGCGGCAGGCAACTGGTAATTGGTATCACATTCTCTCTCTCTCTCTCTCTCTCTCTCTCTCTCTCCATCCATCCTTCTTTCTCTTTGTCGTTATACCTCCCCCCTCCTTTATCTAAGGTCATCAAATTAGAGTTGTGAATTACAAAAATATGCATTTATTTCAAAGCAAAGTATTAACTAAATACCTCAGATTCTTAACAGACTGATTAAATGAAATGTTAAACCCAAAGTCCAAATAACCCAGATAACCCTCGGTAATTAATCAAACACCAGCATTAGTTTAGACATAACACTAGGCACAGTCAACATAGTAAGTTAGTACACCATTTCTCCATGAACAATCCCCACTCTTCTCCAGAACAATTCCCCTCTTCCAGAACAATTCCCCTCTTCCAGAAACACCTGTTAGAAGACAGGAGAACACTCTGGTAAGCACAAGATCATAATCAAAGATCATATAAACAGAACATCTCTGAAATAAATATTCAAATACAATCCAGCCACACTTTGGCCAAAGTTACACTGTCACTCAATAAAAACACTTTGGCAGAGCCATCCTGGCTCTGCCTTCTCTCAGTAATAGTCTCCCTTTCATGATAAGCCTAAATTTCATTATGTAGGGGGAAAAGCACACACACACGTACGAACCCACACTCAATGTTCACGCCCATAAACTGCTCAAGTCCAGTTTCAAAGTCACCTCTACATCAAGCTCTCATAGCGACAAGACGAAGCACTGATTTGCTAAGACAGCAGTTTTGATCATATCCCCAAAAGAAATATGCGTAAGCATTCCTAAGCTGTCACTCGAACACTCTGTGTCCAGGGAAGTTAAATTGCTGATTCTCTACATTCTAAGAAGCGTCAAGCACATCAACTCATATATATATATATATATAGTTATATAATATATATATATATTATATATATATATATATATATATTATATATATATATATATATACACTTAAATTTTGGAAGACATTGTGGTTGACAAGGATAAAATCCCATATCAGATATTCTTTCAAGTTTCTCTTTGTTCGACGCTTTCTCTTACACACTCCAAATCTTTTAGTCGTTTTTCTTCTTTAGTATAATTTGAAAATTTCAATTTCCATCGCTTGTACTTTTCCCTCATTCCTTTCTATTGTTACCTCACTTATTCATTTGGTCTTTTCCTTACTCTCCCCACTACTACATTTTTATTGCTTTCGTCACCATTCATATATTTCACGCTTATTATCTTATTCGCGCACGAATTTTTCATTCCCTTGCTTTGCGATTGAAAAATCCTCATATCATATTATTTCGTTTCTCATTGTTCTTATCTCAATTCTCCTCCTTTCCTTCTTGTTCTAATTTAAATTTTTCTCCTAAACCTTCTTTCTTTTATTCTATCTATGTTGTCTGCCATTCTCTTATCCTCTCCATCTTCTCTCTGTCTTCTCGAGTTTTCCTTCTTCTTCCCCCGCGAAGGACATCACCTCATGCGTCTTCTTCTTGACAGTCAAGTTTTCCGAATCATTCGCCAACATGTTTAGACGACGCCAAGGCTGCAGTTGACCGCCCTTTACTCCTGAGTCAGGATGTCCAGGATTATTGCCAGGGGCGTGCTTGGCATTAGTGGCTTGGAAAGACTGAGAAATCTATTCTGTCTGTTGGTTATAAGATTAATCAACATAATCTGTCCTAGTGACTTGGAAAATGAATAAATATGATATATCTGTTGATGATAAAGCAGCTAATGTCGACGTGAAAAGATTAATGATAATGTCTGTCTGTTCGTGTTGAGGCTAATTTTGGTTTGTTTTCCAATAAAATGACGGCTACCAACAGCCCACTCTCTCTCTCTCTCTCTCTCTCTCTCTCTCTCTCTCTCATCTCTCTGAGTATATGTATACTATACATATACGGATATATATATATATATATATATATATATATATATATATATATATATATATATATATATATATTTATATATACTTTCGGAACGTAAGAATATGTAGGAATATAAAGAATAACATGACCCCCTTTCAGTATCAGAAAACAAACCGGAAGTCATTATTTTTAAGGAAACATGTCAGCCATTTGAGCAAAGAAACCGGAAGCACTAGAAAGCACTCTAAGGTAGAGCATGAATAGATTCTCTTAAAAAAACAACTCTAAACTTAGGCATTGTTTTTTTTACTGGGGTATAATGCTTATGATTTAAACCTTGACTTAATGATCCTTGACGATGACGTCATAGGAATATCATTTGGTAATCAACTAATAAAAGAAATGAATGTTCTCAGTTAACGATACGGCTCAGCGGAGTGTGAAACTGTGTGTTCTTCCATGTTAGAACTACCTATTTGATGGGTCGCTGCCTGTTGACGTGTCGTCCTGTTGTTTGGTATTAGCGGTCGACTGTGACTTTATTGTAGTGGGTTATGTTGCCTCTGCAGAAACGAGCGTGTCCAGTTGGGTCACGTGACGGATTGGAAGGTCTATCGATTCCACAGTTGATAAGTTTTGCAAGTCTCTCTCTCTCTCTCTCTCTCTCTCTCTCTCCTCTCTCTCTCTCTCTTTCTTTCTTTTCTTTTAAACTTTATTTAGTGAAAACATGCAGTACTTTTGAAGCATGAAGTGTATAGGCTTACCTTTGGTTTTTTGCCATTTATGAAACCTGTTAAAGTTTAAGTGAACAGCGAAACTTGTTTCCAGATATTTAAATCCTAAGTTTTCTATTGTCCACTTTTTTAACGTTAACGTCATGAGTTTTGAAATGTATATTATTTCTTACGAAAGGCGTAAACTGAAATAAAGTTATTTGAATCTATCCTCCGCTTTGAGTTTTCTATTTCTGTAAAGCGAACTATTTTATGGCGGGTAATTGTACATTACCTGCTTTATTAGCGTTCTGTCAGTATTTCAGGGGCCATTTGCAACAAAGTTCCTGTTGAAAGGAATAGGGAGGTGAGGTAATTCATTCAGCTGGAGCTTCCCAGGCACTGGGGTAGTGCCATCAGTTTGCCTCACGCAGTGCACTGTAATCACTACTTAAGGTTCTTTGTAGCGTCCCTTCGGCCACTAACTGCAACCCTTTCCTTCCTGTTTACATTCT
>NC_061109.1:70966420-70971420 GCF_015104395.2 Macrobrachium nipponense
GTTGTCGCCTCCAAAAGCATACCTTATTTCTTATGGTCCTCTGGAGTAGAGTACGAAATATGATGGGCATCACTCTTAATCCCGGCGTGTATAAATTGCTGTTTTATTTTTATTTATTTTTTTTGCAATGGCAAATTTTCAAGGTCAGTAACTCAGTGGTGGGAGAGGGAATGTTTCATCGTTATATTGTGTTATGAAAAGAACTGATGGAATGTATTGTAAATAAGAAAAGGCAAAACATTAAAGATTTAGTCTTAATAACAACAACAAGAACAACAACAGCAACTACTACAAACTATTATTATTATTATTACTACTACAAACAACAGTATTGCTAAAAATATTGAAGTACAGGGTTAAAAAATAAGGAGAGACTTTCGTTACTGCTCTGTATCCCTCTTCAGTCCTACTGTTGGTAGAACAGTGGAGGGAGTGCTACAATAACTCCTCCGTAGGGTGGTAGTGCCGTCAGTGCATCTCAAACGGTGCACTGTAGGCATTACTTGAAGTTCTTTGCAGCTTCCCTCCGGCACTTAGCTGCAACCCCTTCCGTTCCTTTTACTGTACCTCCATTCGTATCCTCCCATCTTGTTATCCACCCTCTCCTAACAGTTGATTCACAGGGCAACTGCCAGGTTTTCTTCCTGTTACACCTACCTTTCAGGTCTTTCTTCTCTCAGTTTCCCATTCAGCGCTGGATGACCTCGTAGATCCCAGTGCTTGGCCTTTGGCCTAAATTCTTTATTCCATTCCGTCACAACAACTCAAGAAAGGTCCAAGGCGGATTCTTCTAACAGTGTTGGTCAGGTAACCCCAACCCCTGACAGTCTGCTTCTGTTGGTGAGACGGCTGGAACGAGGAAGTGGTTGCTCGAGTGTTTCCAGCTCATAAAGCTCTCCATCGGTGCCGTGACTTTCATCCTATAGCAACATCAGTCATCTGGGATAACAGAGAGGTGGGAGCAACATCTGAGGTCTCACAATCACCAGAAACACTTTAACCTTCAAATCGCCGACAAAGTGGCCAATTATTAACATATTAACAAAATTATCCTCATCGGTAAAGTTCTTGTTCCATTCAAAAGCAATCTACTTTCTTATGGCAGCTCCTTCCACTAAGCAATGAACACCAACATCTCCACTCATAAATGTGACAGAGGTATCATTCCAATTGATGTTATGACCTGGAACAAGCGAATGAGAAACAGGGCATTATTCATTGCATGGAGTTCGTAGACCCTACGATATTCAGAAAGTCTTACATCCGAACTCCGCCCACTTTCTCCAAAGTATTTTAAAGGGCAATTGGCACAGGGGATTGGTAACACCAGGTGTTTTACTAATGCCATTATTATTACTATGCGTTGTTGTAACACTCCCTCCACTGTTCTACCAACAGTAGGACTGAAGAGGGATGCGGAGCAGTATCCGAAGGTCTTTTCTTGTCATTTTTGACCCCGTACATGAATATTTTGAAAACTAGTGTGGCTTTTAATTCTCAATATTATAGCCTCGTTACAGAGATTCCATGGTTCAATATCTTATTATTATTATTATTATTATTATTATTATTATTATTATTATTATTATTATTATTATTATTGTTGTTGTTGTTGTTGTGGTTGTTGTTAAAAAGAATGGCAGAATTAAGCGAGTTGATTTTATATATTCTTTTTTCTATTTTTCTTACAATTATTATTACTGCTGTAAAGGGTCCACAATAAAACAAAGTGTAAAAAGTCCGTGTATAATTTTGAAGACTTTACAGAAAGCTTTCGAACCCTTCCCTGGGTTCATCTTCAGTCCAAATGAACCATAAGTTACGACAAGAACAGAGGTAAATTTAAAAAACAAGAGTCGTTGAAGATCGTTGACAACGGTCGTTAGCTCGTTAATGGGCCAGGTGATGAAGAAAGAGGGTAGTTAATAACAACTAGGTGATATCCTCTCCCCTATCAGTCCTTCTGGCTGCAATTCTGTTGGATCTTCGTACAGGTTGTTGCAACATTACGTGAAGTCCTTCAACCAAGGGCGTAGATTGGGCACCGTAATCAGACTCCCCCGGGGCAGCGGTTACCTGGACTGGAAGAGTCAAGGCAGAGGCAGCATCAGGTGAGGGAAAAACAGAGCCTGTCCTACAGTTAAAATCTTTTAAAAACATACTAGTAATATAAAAATTAACAAATGGGTCTTCGTTGACAAAAGTTACAGGAAGAACATGATCAAGGTAAAGTGACTTTCCCCATTCCTGTGGAGCAGTTTTTCTCCCTTATCAGATTGTGTCTCGTCCACTGTATTCCAGTTCAATAATCAGGAATTTGCTCAAAAAGAAGGTGTAGCCATGGGTTCTCCTCTGTCCCCTGTCCTCGCTAACATTGCATGGAGTTTGTGGAAAAGAAATTTTAAAACAGGTGTGATGAAGAAACGAAACACTTTTATGGGTGAGATATGTGGATGACATTTTATCATTTTTAAAGGTACCGATGAAAAGCTAAAGAAAACTAGTTGAACAATAGCAAATTAAGCATTTTACCATCAATTAAGTTCACACAGAAGTAGAAGTGGATTCTAAAATTACCCCGTTTTTTTAGATGTTTTAGTGTACAGGGACTGTAATAGCCAGAGGTAACAAATTTTCAGTTTACCAGAAATCTACCAATTCCGAGAGTTAGGTCCACTTTTATTCTTTTCACTCAAAAGAAATAAAAAAATAAAACGTATTATGAATTTTGCTTTACGCGCATTCAGAATTTGCGACTCCAAATATATAGACGGTGAACTTGAACACATCACGGCTACTTTTAGAAGACTCAGATATCCCCTTCACTTCATTGAGAAAGCAATTTCGCGAGCGAGGAAGTCGTCCTATGGACTGAGAGATAATACCAAGGAAAAACCAAAAAGATATTAATCCCTTCCCTTTAATCCAGAAGTAAAGAATATAATGGGACATATAAACAAAGTCAGAAGGAAAACTAAAATTGTGTTCAAATATGAAAATACAATAAGAGCTCCCTCGTAAGAAACAATAACAATGATAAAAATCCCATAGTCCCAGGCGTTTACGAACTACCGTGTATGGATTGTAAAAGTAAATATTTTGGTGAAAGTGGACGGGGACTAGATAATGTTTGGGCGAACATAAGCGAGCTTATGAACTACAATCACAAAACAGCGCAATAGTAGCACATGCATTCAGGAATGATCATAGACCCAACTGGAACGAGGCTAAAATTATCTTTAAAAGTAACAATGTAAATGTCAGACGATTAGTCGAGGGAGCTGCTTTAAGTTTAGGAGAATCATCCAAAGGAAACAAGTCTTTTGTCAACGAAGACCCATTTGTTAATTTTTATATTACTAGTATGTTTTTAAAAGAATTTAACTGTAGGACAGGCTCTGTTTTTCCCTCACCTGATGCTGACTCTGCCTTGACTGGACCGCTGCCCCGGGGGAGTCTGATTATGGTGCCCAATCTACGCCCTTGGATGAAGGACTTCATGTAATGTTGCAACAACCTGTACGAAAATCCAACAGAATTGCAGCCAGAAGGATTGATAGGGGAGAGGATATCACCTAGTTGTTTTTAACTACCCTCTTTCTTCATCACCTGGCCCATTAACGAGCTAACGACCGTTGTCAACGATCTTCAACGACTCTTGTTTTCTAAATTTACCTCTGTACTGGTTGTAACTTATTGTTTATTTGGACTGAAGATGAACCCAGGGAAGGGTTCGAAAGCTTTCTGTAAAGTCTTCAAAATTATACACAGACTTTTTACACTTTGTGTTATTGTGTACCCTTTAGAACATTACATATACTCTCGTGATAGAGAGTTTTTCCCTATTATTATTATTATTATTATTATTATTATTATTATTATTATTATTATTATTAATCAGAAGGTAAAGCCTAATCCTATGGAACTAGCCTACAGGGGCCATTGACCGTTTTTTTCCTTCTTTGTTAAGAAGAATGTATAAATAATAATTATTTTTTATATGTACTGAAATAAAAATTTTACAAATTGGTATAATACTTTAAGTGAAATCGTAACAGAAATGTAATTGAACCAATGGCCTAATTGCTAGAATGCTGACTTGAAAAACTAATCTGACACAAACGACCTGCTCTGAAGAGATCCGAATACGTTTCTCTCATCAGTGAGTAAATAATAACGTTTGTCATTGAACGAAATAGATAAAACTCTAACAGCGTGAAACAATTCGACAGAGAATATATCCAAATATCAAAAAGGAACAAAGGCACATGGCAATGTTTTGCATGGAAAAAGAGGAAAATTAGCAGTAGACGGGAAGGGTTACGGATTTGAAACCCACCATACAATCTAAGTTGGGGCAAATGATGGCCACGTGCCAAATTTTGTCTAGATCGATCAACGGATTTCTATAGCGCACAGCCATACAAACCAACATTCATACCGTGAAAACCAAAACAACAGGATTTCACTAAATTCAGGAACGGTAACTTGAAATTGCTTGCTGTTTCGTACGTAACTGGGTCCCTACAGCCCTGTGAGATCCCCCCCCCCCCTCTATACCCCCCTCAGAGGGCTTTGGCTGTCGCACCTTCCCCGAGGGGAAGACCTCCCAAAGATTTCTTTTTTACGGCACCAGAGGAAAGAAAAATGGGAAGATTCTTCGTAAAGGAATTTCCGTTGAAGCAACTTGGAATGTGGTATTGCTTTCTTTGAAAGGAAACTGAATATCTTGTTTTATATTTTCGGGATATCGAACTTAAATTTATTAATCGTATTGATGATATGAAATGAAAGGTAGTTTTAATGCGAGCTTCCACAAATGGGTCTAATTCAACTTAAATTTTAAAACCTTAAATTTAATTTAATATGCTGTCGATATAACAGTTTACGAACTATACACCATTCATAATTAAGATACAATTCCGTAAGATAATTATACAATTTACTTGTATGAACGAATAGGCAAACAATCAGTGCATTGTTCAGGGGGGGGAGAGAGA
>NC_061109.1:70976420-71003920 GCF_015104395.2 Macrobrachium nipponense
AGGAGAAATATTAGGAAAAAATAAGAATTTATTTAAAATTTATTCTCTTAGAATTTAAAAAAAATAATTATGAATATACTTTCTTTAAGAAGTCAAGTAATGATTGCCAGTAATACACTGATAATTCAATTATAGATTAACAGCACTAATCCTTCTCTTTGTAATGATATGTAGTAACACCATAGTTTTTTATGAAGTCCAGTAATGATTATCAATAATAAATCAGTATTTCAGTGATAAGATAACGACGTTATGCCCTATATTTTTATTCAGAAGGAATTAAGATGATAATTTTTTTATGAAGTCAAGATCTAAAGTAATCAAGAGAGAATAAAAATTTATGGGTATGCTGAATCAGGCGACATCTGAGCCTGAAGACTTTTATGGCGTCCCTCCGATAATGGTGGAATAGTGAAAAAAGGGCAGAGAGAGAGAGAGAGAGAGAGAGAGAGAGAGAGAGAGAGCTACGATAACCATTTCATCTTAGGCACAATCAGAAACTCCAGCACATAGTCGTCTCACTCTCTCTCTCTCTCTCTCTCTCTCTCCTGGATAGCATTAAAGGAGTTATTTTGGGAGAAGGGAAGAAAGAAGGAAGAAAGAATCTATAATCAAATGAATTTTGTGAGTTTTTGATCAAATTTTATCTCTTGCTTCCGTTCAAGCTAACTTGTGCACCTGTCTATCAGTCGATCTGTCCATTTATCTGTTTACCCTTTTTCCATTTATGTTTTATTTCGTATGGCAAAATAATACAAACGATACGATATAGATACAGATCAATTGAAGACGTGTCAGTTACTGTATATCCTATCATTTACCTTAAAAACAAACTCCTAATTCTCCCATGTGTTCATATCCCCTCTCATAAAGGGTCGTTACTTTTCTTTGGCCTTTGGTTATCATTGCAATTTTTTTTTCACCCTCTTCGTTCATGATTTAGTAGTGTCTTCCTTCCGTGAATTATTTTTTTGAAATTTTGACTAAGTGTTGTTTTTCGTATGCATTGTGGAAGTATTTTTGGCAGTGATAATGATTCCGTTGCAATGAGGTATTATGTAGTGATAGTATTATCTCTTCCACTTAAAACACACACACACACAAATATATAAATATATATATATATATATATATATATATATATATATATATATATATATATATATATATATATTATATATATATGGAGAGAGAGAGAGAGAGAGAGAGAGAGAGAGACTGGCAGAAGAAGTGGATATTAAAGTATTCCGTTTAAAAGTAGATATTTATCATTAATGGGAAAACGTCATTAATAAAGACAAGCGAGGAATCTGCTCAGATCAACACCGGTGAGCCTCTTTATGAAGCCTCCATCGTTAGATTAGCCTTCATTTCAGCATAAAAGCCGGGTATTGATGCAAGACTACAATAAACATCAAGGATAACGCATTACATCATCGTAATAGCAATGTAGCAAAGATGGAGTTGATGTTTTTTTCTTACTTCCATATTTTCATTGTCCTAAGAGGCAATATAAAGCTCGCTCTCTCTCTCTCTCTCTCTCTCTCTCTCTCTCTCTCTCTCTCTCTCGTCTCTATATATCTATATATATACTATATATATATATATATATATATATATATATATAGATATATATGTGTGTGTGTGATATATATATATATATATATATATATATATATATATATATATATATATATATATATATATATACATACAATATATATATATATATATATATATATATATATATGTATATATATATATATATATATATTATATATATATATATATATGGTGTGTGTGTGTGTGTGTGTGTGTGTGTGTGTGTATGTATGTAGTATGTATATATGTAGTAGTATGTAAATTAACTCGTATTGGCTATCTCGTCCAAAAATATCTTGAAATGCAGTTACAAACGAATCTCAAATAAGTCAACTAAAAAAAGATTGAATGCTATAAAATAGCAGCTCAGGGAAATAGAAAGTATCATCCTCAAATGTCATTAAAGAAATACATTTAAAAATAAAGAATAAAACAAAACAAGGATGTTTTGTATTGTGAATAAATCACGTGGCGTCTTCTATTCTGGAAAAAAAATTCCCTTCAGCATTAACAACTTTCGTTTCTTTGTGCTCTCCAACAGGCTCTTAAAAACCATAGAATTTCTTCTCCTAATTTCCGACATGAAAGGTACTGATACAAGTCTCTAACTCAACTGACACTTAGATAATAAAAGAAGAGTTGGCGAATGTTTGATGACCATTGAAGAATTCAAACTGACAACCGAGACAAGTTGACATCTTGTGTCGATTCGTAAAGTTTCTCCCCATTCTTAAGTCTTTCTTTTCTCTCCATTCTTAGTTAACCCACAAACCTTGAAAGGGGCACCAAAATAGCGATACCTGTCCAGGGTTAAGAATTTAGCCTCCTTAGACGATCTTCATAATTACTTCTCCATTTTCTGATGGAGTCGTAAGTTGTTTTTTTATCGTTATTTTTTTTAGTAACCCGGTTTCAAGTTCGATCAGAATTATTTTTTTTATTTTGTTTTTCGAGGAACAAAAAAGTTGATAATTTACATCAGTATTTAAATGAGTTGAGCGCATGCTATAAAAGGAATATATCTAAAAAGTGTATGTGTATAATGTATGTGTGTATGCATGTGTGTCGAGAATGAAGTTACAGGTGAATACCAACCAGGTGCGGCAGGATTTTGGGATCAGATTTAAAACCATGTAGCCTTTATAACGATTTTACTCTAGAAGTTCGAAATATTTAACAAGATTAAATTGAACAGTTTATCTGTATGATAAATTCTAGCTATCATTAACAGTATCTAAAGTCACGATAAAATGCTCTCTAGTGAGTAGAAACATAATGTGTAAAAAGACAATCAATGAGACTGCAATTCCTACTTATAAATTCGTCATTTACCTTTTCGAAAAAAGGGGCAAATGCTACTTGAGTCTCCCTCGTTTTTTTTTTTTGGTATGGAGGATTGATGCTGAAACCTTTAAGACAGGAAACATGAAACAGCAAACGAAAGATTATAGATGGATCTCAACCGATGGAAAACGAGGTCAAGGAAGGAATGAAGAGAGAGAGAGAGAGAGAGAGAGAGAGAGAGAGAGAGAGAGAGAGAGAGAGAGAGACCCACATACCCTTTGAAAATTGCTGAAAAGTCCTTGACGCGTCTCTCCAGCAGAGCTATTGAGACATTCTGAATTGGAGTTAAACCATACAGCATCAAAAACCTCTGGTATTCATGAGAGGGAGAAAAATCATCTGGAGTCGACAGACGGAACTCAACGACCAAAATTCCTTTTTTCCGGACAGAAAGAAAAGGAGAAAAGGGGAAGGAGTATATCCTTCATGGCAAGTTCATCTTAGAAAAAGACACAAGTAGTTGTGACCTTATTCTTTTGTGTCTCTATCTGCACCCATTTTCTCTATTTTTTTATCTTTCTCCCTTCCAATTATCAGTTCATCTTCTTCTTTCCCCCCTTCTGCCATTTGTAGATATGGCTTCATTGAAGGAATTCGGAACTTATGATACCGAAATCCATTCCCCCTTTTAGAGAAGAGCCTCTTAGCTATAAGAATAATTCACACTGCTATTTCTTCTCCTATGTCAGAGTCAGGGTGACATTTGCTCTGCCGAATGGTAATTCTTCTCTTTCCTCGAATGGGAGAGAAAATGCGAAAGAAGTTCGTGAGAATTTAAAAGTTAGGAATGGAAGACTCCTCACTGAATATTCCTGCTCATTGAAAGGACAAAAGAAAATTGTGTATAGTGCGCCCCTGAATAAGCTGAGAGTTTGTCATTTACTTGGCAAGTTGTAAGACCAAGTAAGAATAAGGATGTATATTCTTAAACGAAATGGAAACAATTATTTTGTTGCTGCTAATTGAAAAAAAGAAGTTGGGTATAAAGAGTTAGCTAAAAGAATAAATACGTTGACTGGTTAGCAAAAAAGAAAAAAGTCAATCTGAAAACCAAATTCAGAGAAAAATTAATAATTATCCATAGATTACACAGTGAACAATTAAATAAAAGAAACAAAATTTCAGAGACCGGGAGGAATGCAGGACACTAATTTACATAACAAACTGTTTTTTTAAACTAAGATGAATTTGGAAGTACATAGAGAAATCTAAATTATAGAGGTCATTGACGATTGGGGAAGAATTTTTTCTCTGAAACGCAGAAAGATGAGTTAAGAAGAACACACACACACACACACACACATACACACTCAGAAAAGAATGGGCCAAATAATGGACGGCGAATATTGAAAGAAATTAACCACAGTCGTTTATAGGTTATTCCGGTATATACGTTGAACGAAAGAAGAATAACTGAAAAAGAGAAAGTTAAAAATCCCATATATATATATATATATATATATATATATATATATATATATATATATATATATATATATATATATATATATATATATCATCAATAATTTTCCGGATGATAGTTAACGTTGCGTAACATCACCAAAAGATAATCTACCATATTGAATAGAGTCTGACCCAAGATGAAGGGGGAATAACATCTGACACCTTTAATTAAGAGGTGAAAGACTTGTTTTTGTTGGCGCTTTAGTGACTTTGTTCCTACATGTTTTGCAGTTTATGATAAGGTTATAATTCCAAGGATATAATGTGATGTCCTCCGCTACTTTATTGTAAATAATGAGTACACACATGCACACCCACAATTATGTATATATATATATATATATATATATATATATATATATATATATATATATATATATATAGTATATATATACACGTATACACACACACACACACACACACACACACACACATATATATATATATATATATATATATATATAGATAAGCCTTCAGAGGGCTTATAAAACAACTTCCCTAGAATATCGGAAACATCTTACAAGACGCCATGAGGTCGTTAACGGTCATTCTCTCTCAGATGAAGAAAAGCGTCACCTCCCCCAACATCCCCCAAAAAGTCCGTTGGGCAGCCAGACCCAATCATGGCCTAGAAGCAATATATCGGGGGTTTCTGGGGGGTATTGAGGAGAGAGGAAACCAAGCCGTCTCCTTGAGGGTCAGGCAGTTAAGCGTCGGTCAGAGAAGGGAAAGACGCACATAATTCCCCTCGTGGCCCTCTGCCGGTTTCCGCTCGGTCTCAATCCCGCCGGTACTATAGATATTAAGTTCATTTCACTCGGGCCCTTGTGTAAATTCATTAGAATATAACCGGTGTTAAATTAATCACTGAGCGTTTTGATTTCTGCATGACCCACAGTAACTTAAGAATCCCACGCGACCCAGGTCGGGGTCATAATTTTTGGTGTCAGGTGTGTGGGGTTCGCTGCGAAGCGCTAATAACAGTAAATATAGCGATCTGTGGTCTTTCGAGGCGCGGATTCGGTGACAAATTGTCAGTGTCTTTATGATCGAAAATACACGACGGAGCGGTCACATGAAACAACAACACAAAAGGGCCGACGTTGAAGTGATACGTTAAGCAAATTCGAGCTTGCCTTCACGTAACTAAATGTCAAAGTAACGAGCGGTAGATAGCGAAGAAAGTCGGCGTGCGATATTGCAATACCGAGCGCGAGAATTCGTGAAACAAAACGGGCAAATACACGCACACGAGCTGTGCATAAAACGGTCAACAAGTAAAAAAACTAAAAAAACTGTATGCAGTGTATAAGCGAGGGAAAGACAGAAAGGACGAGTGTCGTATGATTGGAGTGAAGATTTGCACTCCCAATAAAAAACCAGCCAGACGCTGGTTACGATAGCAAGTGGAAGGAGATGATCAGTCAGCACAGTGATCAGCAGTGCCTTCGCAGACCATCGGCGATGACAAAGAACGGAGCAAAGATGGCGGACAGGCAATGAGCGCCCGCCAAAAGTCTTTCCCGCCAAAGGAAAGAAGAGTGCCCTGGAGTCAGCTGTGTGCGCCCAATTGAACAGGGGAAACCACCCTGTTGGGCAGCGGGAGGGATACCAGTTCTCTCCCCCGAAGAGTAGCAGAGTGAGACTGTCGGAGTAGGGGACTCCCCCTACAGGACAGCACACCCCCCTCAAGAGCGGGAATGGGTCGGAAGGAGATGGGCACTTCCTCCTTCCCTAGCCCCTCTAGACGTTGAGGAGACGGTATTCACCTTCAGGATGGATGGGGGAGTGTGAGCTGTAAGCTTCGTCTGGTATAGACCAAGCTGTTAGAAGTAAGAAAAGCTGACAGCCGTCGGATGGCGGCTGACGACAGCAAGGGAGTGTAGCAAGACACTCCTCCCCTCCCCTCAAGAGGAAGGGGCGGGGACGGCGACGTGGAGTAGAGGAAGGAGGGTCAGCTGGGATCCTTCCTTGGCACAAGGGACACGAGGAGAGTAATTACTGACCAGCGTGAATAATTGTCAGTGAGGGTCTTTGTGAAGAATTTAAACAGTATGGGGGGTATGAAAATGTGGGCAACCCGCAATGAAACAAGTTTCTTTGGTTTGTTTTGTTTTATTCACAGTAGTTTAAAGTTTTTTTTTTTAAGTATATTATCAAAATGGCTGTGATTAGTTTATTGTCTGTTCTGTGTTATTAGAATATGTCCTTTTATGATTCGAATTTTTAAGTTATTCAAGTAATTTTTGTCTGAGAAATTTTGTTTTATCAGGTATAACGTAAACAATCAACTAGTGATATGTCGATTTCTTTTCTTACTCAGATTGTGGTAACTGAACCCTTTGTGACTTATCTGTGATGCAGTTTGAGTAATTATTTACGAACTGTTCTTATTAGAGTCAATGAGTAGTAACCAATTCACTGATATTGCTTGCCATTAATGTTGTTGGAAATTGTTGATGTTTTTTTTATTTTTGTTATTTGTTCATTTTTATTGTCGGTTTTTTGCAAGTCCTCCACCTTGAGGGTAGGAGACCAAACCCGCCCCCCCCTAGAGCCTCTCCTCAATAGCCAAAAGTGGTTGTCAAGAAGAACACCACCAATAGTGTTTAATGTTAAATTTTTATTGTTATTAGTAGTAGTTACCTGGGTGTTGACCTCTTTGAGATTCTCGTAGTTAAAAAAAACCAGATTGTTATTCTTTTCACGTACTAATGATACGAGTCTATTTAAGATCACTGGTCAATGCCCCGGGTTAGGTAAGAGAGAAAGAAAAATAATAAAAAAAAAATGGAAAAGTAAATAAATGAATAAAAAAAAATGAAATAAAATAATAATAATTTTAGTTAAGTAATAATACCGGAGCTAATGCCATTACCAAGGATAATGCCTATCCATTGCCCTCGATCGAAGTGCTTTTACTTAAAGTAAAGGAGAGTAAGTTTTTCGCCACATTGGATCTCAAGGCTTGCCCTGATGATGAAAGTAAAGAGAAAACGGCCTTTATAGCAATCGGCTATATGAATATAATTTCCTTCCCTTCAGGTTGAATATCTTACAGCTCATTTTCACGAGTAATGATACGCGTTTTAGCCTCTATAATTAGCATTGGAGTTTTTTTGCGTATTTAGATGATTTCATTGTAGTTGGTGACTACTGTAGAGGAGCGTAAGGGTAACCTGATACAAGTTTTGGAAGCATTAAGACGTCATGGGATGAAAATAAATTTAGAAAAATGTAAGTTTTTCCGGGCCGAAGTAGAATTTTTGGGTCACCTAGTAACATCTGAAGGCCTTAAGCCTTGTGCCGATAAAGTTGTAGCAATTAAAGAATTCCCACGACCAAAACATGCGAAAGATGTAGCCAGCTTCCTCGGACTCGCGGGTTACTGATCGGAAGTTCATTAGGAACTTCGGACAGATAGCGAGACCGTTAGACGCATTAGGAAGCACCTGATTTCCAATGGGGTGAGAAAAGAAGAAGCAGCTTTTCAGAAATTAAAAGATGCACTAATGAGCGACGAACTCTTGGCTTATCCGAGGTTCGATCGCCCCTTTTTTGTGACCACAGACGCAAGTGATATTGCGATAGGAGGAGTAATCTCCCAGATTGACGATGAAGGTAATGAAAGACCAGTTTGTTTTGCATCACGAGCATTAAAAGGGGCAGAGAAAAATTATAGTACCTTCGATCGAGAGGCTTTGGCGGTCTTATGGTTGCTGGAGAGACACGTTATTTTTTGCTGGGACACAAAATAAAAGATTTTCACAGATCATCAACCATTACATATCTGTTTGAATAAGAGCGAGATTACAAATCGCCAAGCTCGATGGATCGAGCGAATTTTAGAGTTTGACATCATAAAGATTGAACATATCCAGGGAAAAGTAATAGGGTGGCTGATGCTCTCTCCAGGAACATCATAAGAGTAACAACTCGTGCCGCAAGCGCAAGGAAGAACGACAAAAGAAACCTCGTGACGTTGGTGGCGCAGGCACTGCAGGCGATAGTGCCAGCAACGTTCCGACAGTTCCGAACAATGACAGTCAAACAAACGTAAACGCGACGCGCAGGAAACGGGAATCACGCAAGCACTCTCAGGTGGATGAGAATGCCCGAGGCGGTAGCGGGTCAAATTGCAGGTGGAACTCCGTCCGGGGATTCCAGAATAAATGCCCGGAGAATGAAAGTGTGGTTGATTTTTGTGGTTGGAGTGTGCGAGAATTGGTTGAAAGTCAGGTTGTCTGAAGCTTGGATTAGTCAGATCAAGGCTTGTGTGAAAGGTGAGAGCAACGAGTTCCGAGTTCTGTGCATCTGTCAAAAGACGCGTTCTTCATTGAGGATGACGTCTTGTTGTGTAAATATGAAAAAAAAAGGCCCGGAGATGTCCGAGCCGAGTCGTTCTTCCTCGAGCCTAGTAGAGAGAGCCATACACATGATTCATGTCAGCCCTTATGCTGGGCATGTAGGTATAGAAAGATCTCTTAGAAGAGCCGTGAACATTTCTTTTGGGTTGGCATGCGTAGGGACATAACTAGATTGTAAGTAATTGTCATGTATCAACATGATGAAAAAGCACAGAACGGTGATTCCGAAGGCCCGATTATGGCCTGTGTGCCGGTGAAGTGGGATAGAGTGCATATGGATGTGGTAGGACCACTACCTTCAGTGCAAGGACAACCTAGATATATTTTGTGTATTTGTGGACGCGTTCACGCGTTTCACACATGTGTGCGCAATGATAGACAATCGGCAAAGGAAGTGGCTAAAGCGTTGCATTCCTAGTAAATCGATTGGGTGTCCCAGAATACTAGTGTCGGACAACGGCCGTGAGTTCGTAAATGAACTAATTCGCGAGTTTACGGCCCTCTTACAAGTAGATCACGTTACCATCGCGGCTTATCGGCCGTCTGCTAACGGACTCGTTGAGTCTCACAACAGAGAGGTAGTCAACATCTTTAAAATATCTCATCGGGGATAATCCGACTTCCTGGCCGTCTCTGTTGCAGACGGCTGAGATGGCTATTAATTGCCGCCTATAACAGCTCGATTAGGGACACACCCTTCTTTTTGATGTATGGACAAGACATCCGACTGCGTATTCGGTGGTCTTGGACCTCAACAGATGCCCCTTTATACGGTGGAAACAGTACCGGGTGTGGTTTGTAACGCGACCGACGTGTTTCCAAGCTACGCAAACGTCTGCTGTTGAGGGCAAACGAAAAGTACCGCTTGCGGTACGACAGACGGTTCCGAGCTCACGATTCCCCAATACAGGTTGGAGATCGAATCTACTTGAAGAAAATGCAACTGTCGAACACAAGCTCGAACCGTCATATATGGGACCGTATCGTGTGAAGGAGATCAAAGCACTCCTCTGCTGTGATTCAGCATATTCGCACAGGGCTGTGAGCGAGCACCACCTGTCGCACTTACGTCCAGTGCTCGAGGACAGCGTAGTGTTTTACACCAATAAACCAGTACCCCCGTACCCGGGGTTGGCCGGGTACCTGGGAGACGAGCCAGAAAAAAATACCGGAGCGCAAGTGGGCGCCCCACCGAGAGCACAAGACTGAGCTCCCGAGCCTATGTCATACGTAAATGCTGTTGCAAAGTAATGAAAGGGGTCAGTGAACAGAGTCTGTAAATGCCAACCCACGTCTTTACCTAGGATTCAGAATCATACCAGTTTGTTTATTTATTTTATTTTCTTGTTATCTCGATCAGATTGTAATGTGTCACGAATTTATGTTGTTTGATATAACTTGTTCCAAATTATTTTCAGAACAAATGTTATTACCTGTGGATCATATTCTTATGTGTAATTCTGTTTTGATGTGGTTATGTTGCTTTGTACGTTATTTTTTATTATTTGATTTGTTGTTTTTATTTGTGTTAAATTTGTCGCAACACCGATTCCATCCTATTTTATCTTTCATAATTACACTAATGCTTGTAAAGTTTTTTTTATTTTCACAGATGATGAAATTTTTTGTTTGTTTGTGCCTGAATTTCCAAATTTATTTCTATGGTTCTTTAGTTATTTTTTTATTTTTTTTATGTGATAGTAGTAAATGCACATTGATGTTCCAGGAAGATTTTTTTTTTATTTTCGTAAAATTCCATTGCATTATTTTTGTTCTGTGTATGTTTAAATTATGTTTTGTTATTTTGAAGAATTTAATAGATTAACGTGATACAATGTCATTAAAAATGGATGCCATGTGTCGTGATTACCAGGGCAGTGGCTGAATGTGTAAAATTTTCTGTCTTTTTGTTTTCAACCATTTTTTGATAAGCCATTCTAGAGGGCTTATATATATATATATATATATATATAAATATATATATATATATATATATATATATATAATATATATATATATATATATTACATATATATGTATACATATATATATATATATATATATATATATATATATATATATATATATCTGCATATATATATATATATATATATATATATATATATATGCATATATATATATATATATATATATATATATATATATATATAATATATATATAAACGGACAGACAAGATATGTTATTATTCCGCTTCATTCCTGTTCCGCGTCTGTATCAATTTCACTGGAGATTAAAAATGATACAGCAAAAATAGCATACTGACGAGAAATAAATATTGTAAAGGTTTATCAATTCCTACGTGATAATTTAGAGACCAGACAGATAAGAACATCACAAAAATCTTCCAATTCAATATCAAAACTAAAAAAAATTGATTACAATTGAATATCATAAGAGAAATCGAGATGACGTAAGAGATGAAGCTGTCGAAAAATAATTGAGATATGATAAATATCAGAAAAACATTTCTGCTAAAATCATCTACATTTATGTATTCTGAAAAATTGTTTGACCTTTCTCTGAAATAGAAAGTTAGCAGTAGCAAACTCGCTAGTAGATTCCCATTGTTAAATATCAGTTTGCATGTAAACTGTTTTCAGGTTTTTGGATGACAGAGAGAAGAGAGAGAGAGAGAGAGAGAGAGAGAGAGAGAGAGTGAGTGAGAGAGAGAGAGAGATAAACGAACAGATAGAAACCGAAACGGGTTAGTAATCAAAATCAAAAGGGAGATTTTGATGAATGGGTACTTTTTTTATTTTCATTCTAAAATGACTGAAACATTGACATAAACTTTCCTAAAAAAAAAGAAAAAAAAAAATGAAAAATAAGGTAATGAAATGCCAGTGAATTTGACAGATGAGTATCTAAGTAAGTGCTTTTCAAACCTGAAAAATTGCCATAAAACTGAAGGGAGGATAAAGGAATTATTTTTGCATATTGAACAAAAATCAGTAATCAAAATGAATGCACCGTGAATGACCAAATGGCTACTCTTTTGATCTCTTTCTTAAGAGGAATTGTAAGGAACGACTATATTAAAATCAGCAAAAGAATAGTAAAAACTCGAGAATACGAAAATACTGAACAGGAAATACATTAGTTATTGAAAGAGATCATTTCCACTATAAAGACTTCTTTGTGTGAGATGCTGCCCATTTGGGATTTCATTTTTATTTAAAACTTTAATCTAATACTATTACTGGGTTCTCAGTGCTTCTGATTATGTGCACGTAAAGAGAGAGAGAGAGAGAGAGAGACGTAGAATGACATGGAAGAGATGAAAATTATGGTGTTGGAATGGAGGAAGGTCTAACTGAAAGAGAATGTGAATGAGAAGAGAAGTGTGATAAGAAAAGATAAAGTGAAAAAGGAATGAAATGTCAATTTACCTCTCTCTCTCTCTCTCTCTCTCTCTCTCTCTCTCATCCTGATACATTCCAAAGTATGCACTATTGTTAATCAGTATACCTCTCTCTCTCCCTCTCTTATCTTGATGTACTTCAAAGCAAATACTATTGTTATGCAGTACCAGAAAGAGAACTGAATTGCCACCATGAAATGAAATGTGACAATTACCCAAGTGACTATTATTCCTATGAGCTTTGACTTTACTAGAGAATATGTGATTATAACGTCGCATAAACGAGATGTTCGTGGTAGAAAATAAGCAGTCTATTGTGTTAATTTCTGGGTAATTCGCGTTCATTAAACTGAGCTCCTACCATCATTGGCCTTGTTTACTTTCCCAAAGGTTGAAAGGGAATAGTTCTGAATCATTAAACTGAATTTCACCGTCACAGTTCCTGTTCATTAATTCCGCCTGTTGACACGTTTCCGTTCGTCAGTCCAAAAGACGTGGCAGTAATCTGTTCAGAGTTTACAGTGAAATTTGGTTGAGGTCTGGAGGTTGTATTTGAAGTGGATGTATATATATATGTACATATATATGTGTGTGTGTGTGTTTGTGTGTGTGTATGTGTTTTGCGTATATATATTTTGATCTTGTTTCTCTATATCCTTGATTTCATTTCACGGTCTGTTCCTTCGTTTTCTATATAACGAGAAAAGCAACCACAATTATTCAGTTTTTACAGTTACTCATGTATCCCGATGAATGTAGCAATAGAAGAATTGCGTTTCAGAGTTGAAATACAGTTCACCAGAAATACTCATTTATTTAGACCGCGAAAACGCATATTATCTTCTAATAGATCAGTAATTCTAATAGCTTAACGTTTTTCAGTCACTTTGAAGATTTAATTAGTAACAAGCAGTTACAGCAATTACAGGGCATATTGAAAACGACAAGGGCAGTTTACAGAATGTCTCACTTGATTTCCAGCCACATAGATCCATCTATTGCCATTAATGAATTCATTAACATTTCAAAGATTAAATGCATCGAGTTCAGCAGCCGTGGAAAACCTTCATATAAATAAACACGGTGTTAACCTACTTACCCGACTTTTAATTAGGTGGTTTCGGGGGACTCGGGAAGTGTTTTAATTAGGTTGTTTGGGGGTCTTGGGAAGTGTCGTTTTAATTAGGTTGTTTCGAGGGTCTTGGGAAGTGCTGCTTTTATAAGGTTGTTTCAGGGGTCTTTAGAAGTGTTGTTTTAATTAGGTTGTTTCGAGGGTCTTGGGAAGTGCTGCTTTAATAAGGTTGTTTCAGGGGTCTTTAGAAGTGTTGTTTTAATTAGGCTGTTTTATGGGTCTTGGGAAGTTTTGTTTTAATTAGATTGTTTTGGGGGTCTTAGGAAGTGTTGTCCCAGAGTAGAATGATTATTTTGATAGTTGGGTATCATCATCAAACGATTTAAAATTTGTTATGAATAATGAACTTTCCCGCGGTATATTGAAATACTTTTGTCTGAATATGAAATAATAAATCGTTCAATGTAGGGAGAATGATATTTAGGAGGCGGGAAGTTCTCTTAATTCTTCATCATAATTAGCTCATGTCATGAAAACATTTTTTTTTTATTTTATTCGTCACCGGATCTTGATATTGTATAATATATCAACATACATCAAACTCATTTCCAGTTCATAGCATATCATTTAGAGTAAACACAGCATAAGTGTTATTTGCAAATTTTTAAAAGGAGAGCAAAATGATATTGAATAAGGCTGTTGGTGTGATTTGGACATCGCAAGTGCATGAGGGCCGTTTTGTATTATTTGGAAGATAAAGATTTTCATGATGCATATGTCATTTTATCATTTCATATATTATTATAAAGAGGCTTATATATGCATATATATATATATATATATATATATATATATATATATATATATATACCTATATATATATATGTATGCATGTGTGTATGTGTTTGTGTGTGTGAGTGTATTTGTATTATTTTTTAGACAAATCTAGAAACAACAATACGCTACGTGAAATGATTGCATAAACGAACAATTAAGCAAATCTCCCATATGATGATGCAACAAACTTCATAATCCTTGCAGATTTAATAATGCGATGTCTAATAATTAATTGAATTGGAATTTGCAACTGAGTGATGACATTCAACCTCCTGGTGTTGCGCATTTATTAGTAATCAACGGTGTTTGTCTGATTAGCTTTATCAGCGATTTAAATAACAGCAAAGTAATTAATTATTTTCCTTGTTTTCCAGTACTAAAATATTTTCTGAATCAAAATCAAACAGAAGTTTTCAATGAAACATTTGTGGTTTTCCGCGCAGTCAATTTTCACCATTGAACGAAAAATCACTTTTTCATTCTATCGTTCTTTCTCCTTCGTTATCACTCCTGTTCTCTCTCTCTCTCTCTCTCTCTTCAGTTGTATCCTTTTCTCTTCTTCCTTCCATTCTCTTTTCCTTTTTCCTTTCTTCCATTCCTCACTTCCTCCATTCCTCCTTTTCTCCTTCCCTTCTTCCTCTTTTCTTCCCTTCTTCATTTCATCCTTTCCTCCTTTCCTCCATTCCTCCCTCCCTACCTCTCTTCCCCTTCCCGTTGGCGTCCCTTCCGAGAACAAAGCAATTTCAGCGAGATAACTTCTGCCGTTGCATTCCTCCTCCTTCTCCTGCAACTGCTGCAGACAATGGCTCAGCGGAAAGGAATCTTTGACGTCTGAAAACGACGCGATGACGTCCCCTTTTGTCTTGCTGGGTACATGTGATTTATCTTGATATTCATAAAAATGTGTGTGTGAGAGAGAGAGAGAGAGAGAGAGAGAGAGAGAGAGAGAGAGAGAGAGAGAATTAATAATATTACACGTTGTGTTTTTAAAAGATAAGATATGGTTGATGTTTAGAGATATAAAAATAAACGAGAGAGAGAGAGAGAGAGAGAGAGAGAGAGAGAGAGAGAGAGAGAGAGAATTAATACTATTACACATTGTGTTTTTAAAGATAAGATATGGTTGTGGATTTAAGAGATATATGAAAAATAAACGACAGAGAGAGAGAGAGAGAGAGAGAGAGAGAGAGAGAGAGAGAGAATTACAAAGATTAGGATGTCTCAAAGACTTATTAGTCCATCCAAGGAGACATACTAGTGTGCTCACTTATCCCTAGGAGCAGGTTTTACAATTCATTCACTGTGCTCTAATGACCTTGTCTAGCTTTCCTTTGAATTCTTCCACTCTGCTGCTGTTTACAACTTCTGGTGGCAGTTTATCCCATGTGTCACATTTCTTGTATGTAAAGAGGTTCCCACAATGGGATGTGTTGTATCTCTTCAGTTCAAGTTTCCATCCATTATTTCTTATCTGGTTTTCGTTCAATGGGAGATGGTTACTGTCTACTTTAGTTATGCCTTTCAGTATTTTGAATTTCTATTAGTTGTCCTTGTAATTGTCGTGTTTCTGTCATACATGGTCAGGGTCTCTTGTCATCTTTGGTAACCTATTTCCAGTTCAGGGCGATGTGCTTCGGTCTCTCAACAGCACCGCAGGTGTTTAGAAGAGCTCTCACACCTGTGGCCAAATAGCTTCATTTGAGAGGAATCAGGATTTCTCTATACCTCGACGACTGGCTTCTTCGTTCGCAGTCGAAGGGGAAGTGTGCGGAGGATCTTCAAGTCACCCTTCAGCTAGCAAAGGAATTAGGTCTAATCGTGAACCACCAGAAAACGCAATTGATCCCGTCCCAAGTCAGGACCTATTTGGGAGTACGGATGGATTCAGTTATTTTTCGGGCTTTTCCGTCTGATCAGCGGGTCAGTGCGGGCCTCAAGAAAATACGAGACTTCATGAGAAAGTCGCAATGCTCAGCCAACGACTGGATGAGCCTGTTAAGGACACTGGCTTCGTTGGAGCAGTTCGTCTTTCAGGGAGGGTTACACATGAGACCTCTCCAGTTCTATTTGAGAGAGCACTGGGAACGAAAGAAGGTGCCAGATTCTTTCGTTTTTCCCATTCTGGAAGAATCAAGTTGGAACTGAATTGGTGGAACTCGGAGGAAAGACTGTTGCATGGGAAATCCCTCCATCCGGTGAGCCCGAACCTCGAACTGTTTTGCCGATGCATCTGATCGGGGATGGGGAGCGACGCAACAGGACAGGTGACCAAAACTGTACTGCGTATTCAAGATGTGGTCTAACTATTGATGCTTACAATTGTAGCTCCGTTTCCTTGTTTCTGTATTTGAACTACGTCTTTATATATTCCACTGGTTTCTGTGCCTTCCTCTCAGCTTTAGTGCATTGTTTTGTGGATTTTAAGTCCTTGGTAATAATGATTCTTAGGTCCTCCTATTATTCTACATTATTTACGTCATTCCCAAGCGGCATGTAGTTTGCATGAGGGTTGTTTGTTCCTATTTGTAATACTACATTTACTTAGGTTAAAAGGAATTTACTATCTTTTTGACCACTCTCCTATTTTCCATAGATCATTTCTTAAACATTCCCATGTATCTGGGTCTGCTGCATGTACACCTACTTTGGTGTCATCTGCAAAATTGGCTATCCTACTAGTTAAGCCTACATAAGTGTCATTAATGTAAACAAAAAAACAAGAGCGGGCCAACGACAGACCCTGGAGGAACTCTGCTTGTCACATCTGCTCATTCTGCTTCTTCACCGTTTATTACGACTGTTTTCTATTAGTTAGCCAGTCTTCGATCCAGTCTGCTATTTCTCCTACAATTCATAAGGCATTAACTTTTGTCATTAGTTTCTTGTGAGTAACTTTTTTTTAACAGGCTGCAAAGGAACAGCGGATATCAGGGATTAACTCATACTCCATCCAATAAATTATTCAGCTCATTTTCATTTAAATGAGGTCATTATTCGAAATCAGACAATATCAATATTTATCATTGTTAATCAGAAGATGATCCCAATCATATGGAAAGAGGTAACTGAAAGCATAGGAAAGACCGACAGAAGAGTTAACT
This sequence comes from Macrobrachium nipponense, assembly GCF_015104395.2. Lineage (NCBI taxonomy): Eukaryota > Metazoa > Arthropoda > Malacostraca > Decapoda > Palaemonidae > Macrobrachium > Macrobrachium nipponense. Next base: position 70,993,591 of record NC_061109.1, read on the forward strand.
GTTTTAGGAAAGGTATTCAATTCGAATGAACGCAATATTCCTTGGAAGCTTGAATATCAAGTGAATGGCCCCTGTGGGCCTATGTCTTGTGCATAGGGTTCATGTCCTGAATTAAACAATAATCATAAATGTAAAATTTCCACCGTGCTCAATGATATCTCAAGACAAACGCGTAGAATTTAAAAAAATTCAAAATATAAATCAAATACGGTGATCCTTTGATAAACAGCCTTACCGTAAGAAAAAATCGTATTTCTTAAACACGAAAAGTTGAAAGGATAAAAGGTCCATCCCACGATTAGATTCAGCAAAGTCAACGATTCGCGGAGATGTAGCACTTATGCATAGGAAGTAGAGCTCGATGCAGCAGAAATCTCCAAGCTGCTTTTATTATTCTTTCTTTGTCGAATGGCGGATTTATGACCTGGTAATGGTCCCTTGGTTGTTCAGTAGCGTTTTACCTTGACTTTTTTGTTTCTTTTCATTTTTCAGTCGGGACGTACTTTGGTCTTTGGAAGAATGAAAAAATTTCCTTCTCGGCAATGATGAGAAACAGGAATGCGTGGATACTTGATTGGCTGAAATAATAATAATAATAATAATTATAATAATAATAATAATAATAATAATAATAATATAATAATAATAGTATCAATATGTATATGTGTGTGTATGTGTACGTATAACACATTATATATAATATATGTAATATATATATATATATATATATATATATATATATATATATATACTAGATATATATATATATATATATATATATATATATATATATATATATATATAATCTATAAATATATATATATATATATATATATATATAATATATATATATATATATATATATATATCCTATATAAAAACATATAAACATTCATTTACATACGTCATATATATATATATATATATATATATATATATATATATATATATATATATATATATATATATATAAATGTGTGTGTTTGTGTGTGTGTATGTTTGTATGTATTGAGAGAAAAAGAGAGAAAGAGAGTTATAGTAAGATAGAATGGGTTTTTCTGATATTTTATTTGTTATTATTTGAGTTAATCTTTTTTAAGTACCTCTGCATTGGTTTGAATTTGCTTTTGTTCAAAGATCCCATAGTATTATAGAACTCCATTGGTGAAATAATCAGATAATTTAAAGTTACTTCATTCTGCACCCTATCTTCTCTCAGTGTTGATATTCTACCTTTAATCAGCCCCTCTTTTATTTCAAAAGATCGTTGACAATATATTAACCTGGTCATTGTTGAATCCATGATACTTATTAGGTGGATTAATCATGAATATTCCCTGATTATGTTCAACGACAGGATCAAAATCAAAATGCAAAATCTGAAAACTTCAAGGCAAAAGTATAAATGGTAATTAGTGGTCGTTGTTTCATCATTCCTATTCGGTTATCTTGGCTCGCAAAGGTATTTCACACAAACAGAATCACATTTAGAAAATTGATGCGAGAACTTTGGCCATTACCTGTGAAAATAAAGGTATCGTAAAGTTGGTTAACGATTACGAAAAGGAATATTTATAGTTTATTGCATAAATGAACCCGCAAAGGGGAAGCGCGGCTTTGCGCGCCTTAGCTAGAAATTCAAGCTATTATCATATATGATGTTTTTGTCCGAAATCATTTGCTTCAATTTTCTCTTGAAAGAAATGTGCTGTAAAGGCTTCTAACCGTTCTTCCCCATCGTTTCATTCTCGTAGACAACGTCTCCAGTGCTTCGAAAACTTCAGCGAAAAATTCTACGAAATTTTGATTATGATGAGAAAAGTTATATTTCCCGTAAACGTAGAAAGAAAGGGGGGCTATGAGTTTGCCTGCTTGCTTCTGCAGCGTCTAGATTCATGAGAGAGAGAGAGAGAGAGAGAGAGAGAGAGAGAGAGAGAGAGAGAGAGAATATTAATTCCTTAAAGCCAGTTAGCAATCATTTGAAAAGTAGGCCTTTCATAACCGGTTTTTTTTCAGTACTCGATCCTCTTATTTTATATTATCCGTGCACTATCCCAGTGTTTTTGTTTTTCTCACTACTCCGACCAGTTTGAATAAACATCTCCTTGCAATATATGTTTAAATACACACACATTATATATATGAGATCCCATGCCAGGACTGTGACCAATCTTACATCGGATTTACAGGTAAATCACTTCCCCAGAGATTAATACAACACAAACGGTCAGTTAGGTATGGACAACAGAACGTCGCTAGTTTTTCAACCATATAAATGAACATAACCATAGAATAAACTGGAATATGTCACGTGTAATTTATAGCAGCAACTGCCGGTACAAGAGTCAAATGATGGAATCGGCCTTAATAAAGAGAAGCAGGTAATGAACATCTCAAAAGGGAATTGGATATCGGATATCGTCGACGCAGTGGGTGTTCATTTCACCAACGCTTAGAAGATTAAAGGAAGATTAGTCACGGGGGTGACCTAATTGGCTTACTTGTGGACGAATCTCTTGGTATAAATACCACCTTTTCTGTAAACTTTTCTCATTCATATACTTGAAGAGAGAGACAGCAGTCCTCTGAAAATAGTACTTTTCTCTCTACATTTTGGTGTTTTTATGGGCTCCTTTTATTAGATATATATATATTATATATATATATATATATATATAAGTCTATCACATTACCGTGATTCATATACATATATCGAACTACAAATGTCCTTTAATATCTAATTCGCTCTACCTCGGAATTAATATAGTTTCATATATGCTTAACTGAGGGGGAATTTATTTAGCGATAATAAAATTGGTGGCGATCGACACCGGGGTGGTTTAAAGGCTTCACTGCCAGTCCAAGAATTGAGAGGTCGCTGGTTCGTGCCTGTCGATCGCCAATTCTATTATCGCTTAATAAATTCGCCCTCGCTAAGCATATATGAAAATATATTAATTCCGAAGTAGAGCGAATTAGATATTAAAGGACATTTGTAGTTCGATATATTAGATATCTATATATATAGTATATATATATATATATATGATATATATATATATATATATACTATACATATACATATACATATACATATACAACGCACATAAAATGCCATTTACATTTATTTTTGTGGTGGTTACGCTAACCATTAAAAAAAAAAAATATGCAGCCATATACAATTTTGACTGGTGGATGCGATAATTCTAGTGATGCACCGAACATTTTTCGTAAATAGAAAGGATAAAGTACAAAAACCTTTACGTTAAGGAGGCAGATGAAAAGACGTAAAATCTCTTGGAAGGGACCAACGTTCATTTTCCATCTGTTGGTATTATTCACGTATCATTCCCATCTGATTCGATCCGAGACATTTGATACCGCTCGATATCCTCATTATTCCTTTGTATTGCTCAGAAATCGGTAGGAATCCCATTGATGCCTGTGAAGCTATACGACAGTCTAGCAGTTGCAGATTGATTCCTAAATGCAGGAGGATAAGAGGGAAGATCGCCTTATGTCAATGATCTGGGCTGTATTCAGCGATAAACCCTTCTCATTGTTCCCGATAGATGGTGATGTAATTAGTTGGTTGCCGGATTTTTATTCTAAAAAAATTGTTGTTTAATAGTTCTCGCGCATTGTCTTATTCGTTTTCATTACTGAGAAGTATAGTTATTGTTCTTAAAACATGCCCACTTCACTCACTGATCCCTGGGTACTAATGCATTCGGCTCTGTTTTAATATCGAATGTAAAGGTGGTCTTCCTTTACCCTTAACATCAACATTTAATGTGCTCTAATCTTCCAGTCGTCAGTGCAATATTTACTTATTATGAAGGCGCTCAGTACTGCATATTTACCAAGTCAGCTTCTCTCATTGTCATTATTCATTTATCCATATTTTGAAGTTTGAATGCCATTTCAGAATTCTAACATTGCTCTAAACCCTAATTCTTTATTTTTTATAATAATGATGGATACCTGAGCCTTTTTTTTCCCAATATTTGATGTTACTGTTTCTGTTATAAGTATAGTCACAAGTCTAGCTTTAAACTTGTTCTTTAAGTCTATGAGTAAATTCATTTTTTACTTTTCATGTATCTTTTCTTTGCCTTTGCCTTGAACCCCGTTTCTAGATCCTCACTAGCCAATATTTACTCGCAAATAGAGTCAAGTATAAAATAAGATTCCAGCAGTTTACCCAAACATCTCGGTTCTCTCCTGTAAAAGTTTTTCACCTGATCAAGTATTCTTTCTTTTCAATAATCTTAATAAAGGAAACTTACGTTTCATATGGAATAACTTTTAATGTCTCAAAATTAAAATCCTCTTTTATTTTACTTTCTTCAGAAGCATCTCCCATAAGTATTTAACAGCAAGCGTCTTCCATTAGAATGGATAGTCACGATAATAATAGAATTACACTGAGGAAGAAAATTATGAAGAAATATCAAGGAAAATTCAATAAAAATAACATATGAATTATATGATATACTTCATAACTTTTATTATTATCATTATCAAATAAGAATTCTTAGCATAAGTCAGGAGTGCTTGTCAAGATGTCTCCTGTCATCCATGCTTTTGACCGGTAGTTATCAGAATAATTGTATGTTAAACTTCGTCTTTAAATAGTTAAATAGATTGACGGTAATCCACTTATTCGTTAAGTAATTTTCTTTCAGAAACGAGACTACAGCATTGTTAATTTATGCCCATTCTCTCTAGATTCCTCCAAAAAGTCAATATGAAAATCTTTGTATTTGCCTTTTATTCCTCTCTAACTCTTGCTTTTATAGGTTGAACGGTACTGTCCAATTTTAATTCTTGGTATTTAGTTTTGAATCGTTTAATTTTATCTTATTTTATTGAGTGTCTTCTGCATTCCTTTGATAGGTTTAGGAACCATTTCGGGAACAGCCAGATGTTTTCCAAGCAAGAGCTTCTTTGGACAACACAATTCGGAACAAAATAGCTGTTATTTATACGATCTCCTTTGAATCAATTATCCACCGTAGATTTATATTGCCTGTTGTCTTTAGGTAAGGTTATACATTATTAATTTTTTTTGCTCTTCCTACATCCCTTCACAAACTCCCACCCGCCCCGACGCCACCCCCCCCCCCCCCCCCCCCCCCACCCCCCCCCCCCCCCCCCCCCCCCCTTTCTCTCTCTCTCTCTCTCTCAGTGGACAACTAATCTAAGTGTTTACACTGAGTTTTGTGGTATAACCAGACCTAACCAATCTCACGGGTCTTTTGATATATACTATTTACTCTCTCTCTCTCTCTCTCTCTCTCCGACAGCAGTGACTTGGAGTATCCAAAAAACGAAATAAGAGAAATACTAATACACCAGGGATTACTGTTCTGTCTGTCCCTTTTACCAGATATTACAATACTGTTCTGTCTGCCCCCTTGTACCTGGTATTAATGTGCTGCCTGTCTCCTTATTATACCATGTATTACCGTGGTGACTGTCCCTTTTATCCAAGTATATTATTTTGTTGTCTATCGCTTTTATCCAGTTATTACTGTAGTGACTGTCCCTTTTATTCAAATATTACTGTGATGAGTGGCCCTTTTATCAGGGTACTTCTGTGGTGAATGTCCCCTTTTATCCTGGTATTAATGTAGTGACTGTTCCTTTTATCCAGGAATTACTGTGCTGTGTGTCACCTTTAACTAAACATTACTGTGCTGTCTGTCCCTTTATCCAGTTATTACTCTGGTGACTGTTCCTTTTATCTGTATATTACTGTGCTCTTTGTCTCTTTTATCCATTTATTACTGTGGTGACTGAGAAACATTTTCGGTGATATATTTCTATGGACTCGAGTACACGAAATGATATATGGTAAATTCATTGAGTTTATTTACCACATAAGTTACAAAATGAAGGAGGAAGGGGGTTGGGGCAAGGGGGAAGGAGTGTGCGTTCGGATGAAAACTTACCGTTTTATCTAAGTTGGGTTAACTGACGGCCGCGTGCCAAATTTTGTCAAGATGGATCAAGCGGTTCGGCCTTCTGTAGCGCGCAAACATGCAAACTTTTAAACATTCACTTTTATATATAAGATATATGTGTGTGCATGTTTGTGTAAATATTCATGAGTGGGTTCTCTTGAGAGAGAGAGAGAGAGAGAGAGAGAGAGAGTTTAATAAGATCAAAATATATCCTTAAATTCAGAGAACATGGGACGCGTAATCTACACAAGAGGCTTAAAACTTTCGAATAATAATTCTCTTTTCTCCTCGTCATTGAAAGGACTCGGATTTGCCATCAAATGATCTCTGGGGGTTTCAAGAAAATAAACCAGATTTAAGTTTCCTTTTACCTGAAAACACAGGAACAAAATCCGATACCTTTCAACAAACCTTTCCCAGAAGATTGTTTTGCACTGAAACGTAAAAATTCGGTTAAAGACAAGAGGGATTGGAGAGAGAGAGAGAGAGAGAGAGAGAGAGAGAGAGAGAGAGAGAGAGAGAGAGAGAGTGTGTGTGTGTGAGGCACCTCTAGTGTCAACCAGAGAATTGCTAATGCATCTTCCGGTATATTGTGCATTTACCAATCTTGGATGGTCTAGGATGCAGCTTAGATATTTGTCGAACTTATTCTTAAACACTCATACGCTCACTCCTGATATGTTCCTCAGGTGAGCTGGTAACGCACTGAATAGACGCTGCATTATCTTTGCTGGTGGGTAGTGGATTAATGTCCTGTGTGCTTTTCTTAGTTTTCCTGGTAAAGTTTTGGGCACTATTAATCTACCTCTGCTTGCTCCTTCTGATATTTTTAGCTCCATGATGCTTGCGGCAATTCCTTATTTGTTTCTATGCCTGTATTTTCCTGTAGAGTCCTCTTCTCCTTTCGAGATTATGTAATTTTAAAATCTGTAGTCTTTCCCAGTAGTCAAGGAACTTGACTTCCTCTGTTCTAGCTGTAAAGGACCTTTGTACACTCTTTTTGTGCAATATCCTTTTGGTAGTGTGGGTACCACATCATATTGCAATACTCAAGTGGCCTACGTATGCAGTAAGTTCCAAAAGTAAAGCTACAAATGTCAAGATTGATCGACGTCTTTAGAAACTCTCGTGGGGTTGCCAGCTAGTATATTTAATTTCAATTATTGTCATCTTTATCTGATAAGTAACAGTGATTAAACTGTAGAACCACAGAAGGTATTTCCCCAGTGAATGGTCAATGTTAGTTCAATAATTGTTAATTAAAAGAAGAAGAAGAAGAATTTCCCCGTAGAGTCATCTGCGGCTCTCAGTGTGTGATATCGAGTGTTCACCATTGAGTGGCAGCAGGAACCGAGTGCATAAGCATTGGCCTAATGTGATATGGGGATTAACTTTCTACTTTTATAGCGTTATATTGAGAGTTATTATGATTTATTTTGATAAAACACACAGAAGTTTAGCATCTGATTAAATGAAACATAAATAAGACAGAAGTTGGTGTAAAAAAAAAGAAAGTTATATGTGCGTTTCGCATTAGCTACATGGTTAGGCCTATTTTGATAATCAAGGAAATATATTTTCCAGCTTGTTATTTAGTAATATCATCGAATTTCTCAATTACCAATTTTTGCATGTGGAATTGCATTCAGGGTCAAACAAGGATTTCGTAGGTTTCCACCTTTAATTTTTTCAGTGCACAAGTGAGACTATTGTTGTTCATACGATCCAGTGTGTGAATATGCTTAGCGAACATTGTTAATTCGAGTATTTCCTGTTATGCTCTCTCTCTCTCTCTCTCTCTCTCTCTCAGGACCTTTTTTATCTAGTCAGAAATAACCAGAGGCCTGTTTTAAGAATCGAGCACTATGCCTATTGTCATGCTCGGGTGCTTCTTTATATATATATATATATATATATATATATATATATATATATATATATATATATATATATATATATAGACATAATATAATATGTGTGAATATATAAATCACCCAAAAACTCATGAATTGGTTACAGTATACAATAATGCTTGACTGGATCGAACTGATTACTGGTTGCTCGTGGAAATATGAATTTGGGTTATATCACGCCCTCTGATGCGCCGACTTAGGCAAATTCAGTCTTAAATTTCACTGTTGGAATATGATTAGAAGACTTGAGATTAAAAGGTTGAAGTGAAAAAGATGGAGATAGGATTGTGGGTTGAGGTAGAGGTAGAGAGGGAGGAGGGTTGGTTGTGGTCTATCGTCTCCCGACTTAACCAAGTGGTGATTTTATGGGTGTTCTGGTTACTTGCGACCGTCTTTCTTATTTTTTATATAGCGAGTCTGCCTCCTAGGCGCAAGGACAGGTCCTGGTGTCGGTCCTAATGGTTCTATCTTTGCCTAAAAAACAGACATTTTAGGTGTAAACGTTTAAGAACCAAGTACCACCCTACCCCCAAAGCAGTTCTCCAATCCCCCGGCCCCGGCCCCTGCGCACCCCCGGCCCTTCTCCAGCCACCACATTCTTCTTCTCCCGGCGGTCCCATATCCAATCTGCAATCTGCAATCGTCTTAGCTAAGGCCCCACCGAATCCGTCGCGGCGCGTCGCGTGCGTCCAACACGGCTATCCGTCTACAAGAGTGTCCGTCTTCTGCGCGTGTGGTCCAACCAGACAAACGAGTGACGGTTATAAGACAGACAATCCAAACTTCAGCAGTACTTGCCGTTATGAAGGGAGAACGCGAGGTTTTCCTCTGACTCGGTGCTGTCAACCAAATTAGAGGCGTTGAACAATAGGAAAATCTGGACTTATGACATAACTTTAGATGAGGAAAGAGTGGAGAATATGCAAAACACTTTCATAAGTTACGATAGCTTCCAGACAAGTATTTTTGAATATTGTCGGATGCCGCCGAAAACCTTTGACTTAATTCACGAGGGCATTATATCTCGAATATCAAAATTTGATACCAATTACAGAAGATCCGTATCAACGTAAGAAGCTTGTAGTAACTCTGAGGGAAGGATTACTGATTTCGAAATTAAAGTTGCACTTTATTTTATTTAATAAAAAAATTAAGATACGTAGAATTTTGTGTGAACTGAACACTTTGATACAGGAACTTCTGAAACAAAGATGTTTACATAAGTGTATCCATTAGAATATAATAAAAATATACTTTAATCCTTTATCATAACCACAAATCATCACATTTGATTATAACTCAGTTGGACAGGTGGTTCAAATGCAGGTTGTTGTAGGTCTACCACAATTTCTTCCTTCATGCGGACCCCAGCTCGGGGACGCACGTCCACGTGCGGCTAAAAACAAAATGTTTTGTTTCTTGCGCGTCCAGTCCGGTAACGCACCTGACGCCACGCACGCTCATGCGCCATGTGGGGCCACTCGTGTTTGAACTATGACAGTTGATCGAAACGCACAAAACGGGTAGCCGTGTTGGACGCACGCGACGCGCCGCGACGGATTCGGTGGGGCCTTAAAAATCCTGTCATAGAATGCCGACAGGGGCTCCGTGGAGGATTTGAAATGTTTTCTTATAGGTTTTCACGTTTCGCTTATTTTTCGAGTTAACTTATTGGAAACCAATTTTTTTCTTTTAGAGGGCCTGAGATGATTTGCCTGTTTTTTTATTTCCTATTTCTATTTTTACTCCAGGTCTGACGGAAACAGCTAATGGAAAGACAGAGAATTGGGGGTTCATCTCGAAGAACTTGAATGTTGCCTTTCGAAGGAAGGAAGATTATAAGTAAGTCATGATTTCTTTTTCATTAATTTTTATGCGAATTATATCTCCTTATTCTTATGTTTGGTTCATTGATTTAATGTCTTGAATTTATAAGCGATATAAATGCCGAATTAAATACCATACCCAGTGCGGTTACTTTCGTAAATATCTACCCTACGTGGCCTTTGAAAGTTTGATTATGTTGATTATAGGTACCTTATTTAGGTCGACGAGGATAGCAATATTCTTTATTCCCTTTCAAGTTACATTGTTGCATGTTCCGTTTCGTGCAAATAAATGACAGGTAATATCAGGCAAGTGGATATATTTATATATATATATATATATATAAATATATATATATATATATATATATATATATATATATATATATACAAGTCATATCACATTTCGTGATTCATATACATATATCGAGCTACAATGACCTTTAATATCTAATTCACTCTACCTCGGAATCAATAATTTTCATATATGCTTAACCGAAGGGGAATTTTTTTCTCGATAATAGATTGACTGGACCGGGGCGCGAACCTATGGATCCTTTCAAATCCAGGAACGTCAGTGAAGCTTTACCTACTACACCACCGGTGGTGTAGTAGGTAAAAG
>NC_061109.1:71008920-71011420 GCF_015104395.2 Macrobrachium nipponense
GCTGTGCAGGCAGTCTCTATTCCAACGTCTCTTAATAATCCATTTAATTACGTCATCAGGTCTGTTGCAATGAAACACAAGATTCCTTGTAAATTGTAAAAACTTGACTTGTATTGTTTATTTATGTTTACGTTTAGTTTAACGCCGTCAATCTTCTAGGTAGGTCCTTAATTTCGTGTTCTGTAGCTCTGTTCACTGCTGTTTTCATTTTTATCTCACCGTATATTCTGTTACATATCATTTTAATGTATGAATTTGTAAACATTTTGTTCAGTCCTTTTATTATAATGTTGTGCATATTTCCGAAATTTTGAATGAATAATTTTCAGCTTTTCCAATTCTTAATTTTTTTTTTTTATAGCGTTTAAAATTTTACAAGGAAATTTATGTTTTGTTTTGACAGCCCAGCCCTGATGACGTAATTAATGGGATAATTGCGAAACGTTGGAATAAAGGCAGCTTGTACATCTGTCTGTGTCCACATCCCTTTTATTGATTATTATTATTATTATATATATATATATATATATATCTATCTATATATATATATATATATAATATATATATATATATATATATATATATATATACATAAATGTGTGTGTGTATATGACCACGCAAACAGCAATCGGTCATGAACGAACAGACCCAAGAAACGTCACTCGTCGTCATAGCAACGCCTCCCACCTGTTCACATCTCCCTCTCCGCTTAAAACCCTTTCCATCATTCTCCCTTCATCGCCTCCTCCTTCTACCCCTTCCACCTTCTCCAGCAACGTCAAGACCGACCACTTTCCTCCCACGTCGAGAACGACCTGTTGCATCATACAAAGTCGTTCTTGACTATGATCATATTAGCTGCAAGTCACCAGAAGAGAATTGGATTAGTTTCATAATAAACCGTTTTAAGATGGAAACGAAAAAAACAAAAACTTAACGAAAGAGAGATGGAAGAAATGACGAAAAAGAGAATCATTTCAAAAAGTCTGTCCAACCAGACACCAGAGGACATTCGTCATTGAGTCGCTTGAGATCATGAAAAGAAGCGATTGGAGAGGTTGGGCAGCAAGATGAACTGATCCAGAAATTATAATTCAGCGAATGAACCTTATTCATATGGAACACATCCGCAGGGGCCATTGACTTCAAATTCAGGCTTCCCAAGAATTTTGTGTTCATTGGAAAAAAGTAACAGAGCTAATGGGAACAGAAAGAAGAGATCAGCTGTTAGGAAATAAATGAAAGTGTAAAAATTTATGCAAATTATTAAAATACCATGAGAAATGAAAATGAAGGTCGAAAGAAGAAAATAAAAGCAGAGGAAAAAGTCGAGGATGCAGTAAGGTAAAAAAAAAAAAAAAAAAAAACTATGATAAACCTTCGCGCTTGGTGAAATTATCAAACGTATCATTTCCAGGATTTGATTTATCCGCAGAACTCTGTCGATTGGGCTCGTAGCTTCTCGGGGAACTGAGGTATTAAGGCCTCTTTAGGTTAAATGAGTATCTTCCTGGAATTCAGACATTTAGAAAAATAGGAAAATTGTTTATTGCTCTTTTATAATATTTTCAATGCCATTTGGAAAGCCTGAACAGCTTTAATTGATGTTCTCGTTGTAGCCTTTCGTTATGTTAAATTTGCGTTTCCCATTTTGACTTTCCCGCTCTTATAGAAATTGGTCTCTCTCTCTCTCTCTCTCTCTCTCTCTCTCTCTCTCTCTCTCTCTCTCTCTCTCTGTCAATTTGGTGTCAAATTAAGAGCAGGGGCAGTTCACACACACACACACAAAAAAAAACAGTTACCCAATTAGACATCATAAAACCCGCCATGACATCCGAGATGCTTTTCAAAAGACTGTAATTTTCCCTAAGTGATTCTGGATTTTAAAGAACTGGAACGGAGTAGATCTCTTTTAAAAGCCTTTACATGAGCTCATCTAGTCTTCATTCCGTTACATCAATAGGTTAAGGCAGCGCCATTCATGTTTGAAATTACTTCCGATTTAGGTCAGAATAATTTAGGTAATTTTGTTTAATTAATCAATTTTTATTTTGCAGTTGAATGTTGTCAAATTTATTCACTTCAGCCCCCGTAATTGATAATGAAGGAGTTGGGACTATTGTCTTAGCAATTATGGATAATAGAATGCTATCGTAATCAACAAAAACTGTATATTGCTACGTTTATTGACCTCCTCGTCTACCCAGCATTTAGTTAATTATTTTGATTTGTAAAACGGCAGCCATATTCCTCCAAATATCAGCTGATTTAGGCGGAAAACCAAAGCTAGCCAGCCAGAGATAGGAATTTCCTGCCTAGAAGGGGGAAAATAGACTTGTCAGCTTTAGAGACGTATCCTAAAGGGAAGGATGTAGGCAGACTGGTACTTATTAGGCCTATATCTTAAGCTCTTTTTCCTGTGAACCATCTGTTGGCTGTATGTTCTGTTTCCAGGATTGCCCTGCTCTTGGGGGGTTAAGCTGACCACCAACACCCAGGT
>NC_061109.1:71018920-71038920 GCF_015104395.2 Macrobrachium nipponense
ATTACTGGTTGACAGTGGAATATGAATTTGGGTGATATCACTCCCTTTATGAAACGCCCACTTACGCAAATTCAGTCTTAAATTTCACGGTTGGGATATGATTCGAAGATTTGAGGTAATAGGTTGAAGTGAAAAAGGTGGAGTTTAGCATTGTGGGTAGAGGTAGAGTAGAGGGGGGAAGGGGTGGTTGGGGTCTGTCGTCTCCCTACTTAACCAGATGGTGATTTTCGGTTGTTCTGGTTGCTTGCGACCGACTTTCTTATTTTTTATATAGCGAGTCTGTTTTCCCAGTACAAGGACAGGTCCTGGTGTCAGTCCCGATGGTTCTATCTTTGCCTAAATAACAGATAGTGGCCTACATTGTAGCCTTGCTTTGCCCGGAAGGCTAGGCCTATAGTCACCTGAAGGTAGCAGCAGCAGTTAGAGCCTTTCTCGAAGATGGTGTTTTTGATCTCGATCCTAGAAGCTAGAATCAGAACTACCAACCACCACCCCCAACTTCTCCATTGAATCTAGGTGCATTCATGGTTGATTATGTTTAATGTCGCGGAGATTTTCCCTTCACATTCTATTGATACTTGCATGGTTTTATGCATCTTCGCTAAAATAATTGATAATACACTATAATATTGAATATTTATTTCCACATTGCTCGAAATATACATTGGTAATGTTGGTGATCCTGTGTTGAACGAGAATTTCAATTGTTTCGTTTCTATAGCTTGAAGTAATTGCTATACTTTAAATAATTACTATTACCGTAATTTTTTCTTATGATTGTTATAAATCTCATAGATTTGATATTTGTGCATCATATGTTAGCTTTATTTTGCTTGATAGAGCTGTCACTGTAGAAAAATATATATTTTTTCAGCTACGAGTTGTAGTTGCCAGTTAGTGAATTTCGAACGAAATTCTCTGAAATTTGTCGCTTCAGTTTTGGAACTTACTGTACATCACTTCCTTTCCCTCACAAGGTTTCTCTTCCATCAATCTCCTTGAAGCCTATCTCTCCTTTTAATCAATTTTGAAAAATTTTTCCTTCAGCTCCATTCAAATGTCTGTCTGCTGCCACTTCCGGTTAAATGTTTGTTATGCCAATTCCTTTTCAAAACCTCTCTCTCGTCACTCCATTTCAACGTTCCTCCTTTGTCATTTTCCTTTCGAAATCTCTGTTTTTTTCCTTCCTTCGAATGTTCCCCTTCCGTCAGTTATCTTTAAAGTCCCTGTCTCTGTTCAGGCCATTCGATAACATATGTATAATTGTAGACCTTTCAATCTTAATAAACTGTTGGGTGCATGAATAAAAAAAGTATGCAAATAAGAAAAACATGAACATTTCAAAGATAGAAAGAAGAGAATAAATAAAGTAAGTAAACAAATAAAAATATAATTCAAGAGAGTGCTCCTTAACGTGTTTTCTTCCCACGAGAAAGGCTTCTTTCATATTGCGGTTTGGCCAAAGAAAAAAAGAAAAAAAAGGAATCGTGAATTCCATGCAAGAGAAACCATGCAGAATGCACGTATGCAAATGGAAACATGATCTCCTGGTTGCTAACGAGCCTGAAATGGACTCGACGACTGAGGTGTGGTGGTCGGTGTTCACTCCTGTGATTGGGTCACGTATAATTGCGAATTTATTTATTTATTTATTTATTTATTCTGGTGGTGATAGCTTTTGCTTATGCTGATCGTTTTTTATAGAAATTATCGGACAATAACCCTCTGATTTTAGTGCTTGTTAAAAACAGGTACATGCCATTTAATGGCATAATAATAGAATATTTCACAAGCTATTCTTCCTTATGAATAATTTCAAAATCTTCATAAAAAATTGAAGTTATATTCACTCTTGTAGTTCCTTGATTGTTGAGTGTGTTTGTGTTTGTGTTTTCTTTTTTTTTGTTCTTTGTGAAAAGTTCATCTTATTACGGTACTGATGTTATTTAGATTTTCAGCAGTCTCTATAGACTACTATTAAATAACCATACCGAATGTAAATGATAAGATGGTTTCAAACTGCTAAGTCTGTTATATCATATTATTGTCTGTACCCGATTAGGATTATACCAAGCGTATTTACAGTCTAACAAATGCTATGTCTTTCATGCCCTTTTCCTTCTTATCTTTAGTCAAAAAACTTTATTTGGAGTGAAATGACGTTACCTCCCTGAAGCACGTTTTTGAAAAAGAAACTGGTGCTTGCAAAAAAAGTATTTGTTTATTTCCACTTATGATGGTTAAGTTTCCTTTGTTATCATTATTTTGTTCTAATTACCATAACAAATTTGTTATATGGATTAATTTCAGTTGTATCAAATTTTTCCACTTTGCTTATTTGCATAAATTTTCCAAATAGGCACACAGACAAAATAATAAGATTCAGATAATGTTCCATATATACGTACTACACGTGCCATGTCCCTCCTCACACCCACCATCGACCTCCCACTACCCCCTTCCCTCACTCTTCCTTCCTCCTTCCCTGCTCCTTCCCTCCCTCTTCCCTCCCCCTTCTCTCCCGCTTCCCTTCCCTTCCCTTCCCTTCTTCTTCCTTCCCTCTTCCGTCCTAATTCCCTCCTTCCCCCCGGCCGCTGCCGTGTCCTCCCAGGCTTAATCTTCCTACCACATTGTCTCTCCTCCCTGGCGCTTTGTCCATTTAAGGAAACAAAACAAAAATGAAAGAAAATTTTATCCCAAGAGCAACTTTCCTTTGGAACATAGAGTATCTGATTTTTCCAAAAAGGGAAACTTAACTAAAAAATACATGGACACATGCGAGCTGATTTTCTCCTTTAGAAAGTTACTTTGCAAAATTGCAATTTTTATTCTCGACAAGAAAAATTTCTTTCAAGTGAAATTGTTTTGTAAAGAATAAAAAAAGAAAAACTTTCCTTCCGGTTGAATTCGGTCTGTTGTATACATTAGATCTTTTTCACATTTTTCCACCGAGTATATTTAGATATGAGGCGTATTTTTTCTTGTTAAAATGTGATAATTTAAAAACCACTTTTGATCGGATATATTTTATTAATCTATATCTTCAAGTTTGATGAACCCCTAAAACATAATACAAAACAGATATTTAGAAATGTTCTCATATGCGCGTCATGAGCCCAGTCCAAAATAGGGCTTCGTTCTTGAAAATTTAGTTACGAAAGAATATTTACCTGGGATAGGATTCCAGATCTGAATATCAACTGTTGCGATCGTGCTTGTCCTGGAATAATTCTTTAAGCCATTACATCAGTTTTTTTTCTTTCATAATAATCCATTCCCCTTAGATGGAGGTCGGAAAGAAAAATTGTAATTTTCAAATCTTCGGGATGAGGGCGCGAGCTTCATGCCCTTCTTCTATCCCCAGCTTCAAAAGTTCTCGTAGCGTCACAGGAATCCTCCTGCCTTTCATTAGTTATTCCTGGGGATTATGCAAAATGATTCCATTTTCAGGGCGACGGGTAGTTGGGATTTAGAATGATCACGATTAAAGCGGAAAAGAAAAAAAACTAAGCAACGCTGCATTCATTCATTTTCAGTCTTTTGTTTTTAAGTTTTCCTAAATTTATAGATGAAACAGAATTATTGCTTCAAGTAGCCTATGATATGTCCTCCTTTTATTAACCTAAATAAGCAAACATACAGACACGTGAGTGTCACGTATGCTAAATTATCCCGTGTATAGAGAGAGAGAGGGAGAGAGAGAGAGAGAGAGAGAGAGAGAGAGACTATAAGTGTTCCGGGGATAAGATTATTGTTAATCAATGCCCATTAACTTCATTTATTCCTTAAGCATAACCTCGTCTCTTATAACCTTTGTTTCTGTACAATGATCTGCCCCTCATCTATAGTTAATATCTTCCCTTCCATTGTCATCACATGTTTTCCTTTGTAATGTTCGTCTCTTCCACTCGAAGTCCAACTGACAGACGGGCAAAACACGTGATCTAATCATTTGTATGTTGATGAAAAAAGCTAGCTTGAAAAAACCACGAAAGACAGGAATAATTGAAAGAATACAATGAAAAACAGTTAAATAAAATGCAGTAAAATCTATATCCGTAAATGAAAAACGAATATATAGATGAATAATAATTTAGAATCAGGAGAAATTGTAATATAAAACTACGAGGAAAGTCTCCTATTTGTATTATGCGCATAATGGAGAACTTTAAAACTGTCTGCTCCCCAACATTTCTTCGCTGTTATTTTTTTTTCCTTTTTTTATTTCAGGAACCACGAGAATATAAAAGGAATTATGAGCTTTCCTTCAGTAAACACTTAACTTCAGAAGTTTATCCAGACAATTCTTTCACCGTGGAGCAACTTTGTCAGAACTTCATGTTGTACCCAAACTAAAATCTAAATAAAGAAATAAACGCCTAAACTTGTTAAAAAAAAAAAAAAAACTTGCGGATGTTAGAGCATCATGAATCACAGTCAGGGATCTGTTAAACTATATCTGTATTTAAATGCTATTTCAACAAGTTGGCGGTTATTGGAAAAATATGTTTCCTTTAGTCAAGGATCAGTTTATCTGATACATTTTTGTGTAGCAAATCCACAAGCGAAGCTATTTATGAAATTAGAATGGCTTACGTTACTTTTATTTTTTATAGAATTAGACGAAAGCCTTGGCGGTTACTTTCGAATTTGCATTATCATTCTGAAATAGTATTCAACGTTTTGTGTAAAATGTTTGTATAAAATCTTGACCTTTATTGAGGAGGTAAACGAAACGAGTGTCAGGAGGTTGTAATATGACAAAATTCGTGAGACAGATGCTTGTCTGTGTGTCTGTCTGTTTAACGTTATTCTTCAGTCAGCTATACACCAAAGACAGGGAAGTCCAAAACTCGTCACCGGAAAATAAAATTGATTTGTTTTTAAAGTTTATGAAACTCCAAAGAATATTTTATCTCAAGATTTCATTTGACTTAAATGGAAGACATAGTAAAGATTTTACAACTTAGATGCCGTTAGTTCACAATCTTATTAGATATAAAAAAACGGCAAAAGACATAAGATAAACAAGATGGTTTCAATGCAATGCAAATAAAAGGTTCAGCACTTTGGAAAGAAGAATGAGATGAGAACAGGAAATATTGACATCCTGTAGTCAGGTGAGAAATAAAAAAAAAAAAAAAAAAAAAAAAAAAAAAACTATATTGACAGATATACAAACTTCAAGAGTAAAAGACAAACAAAGAGAAAGGTTACATAAAGACCTTTGAATTGTTCCTACCAATTCAGAATCGAACTAAAGCCAGAAATAGAACAACGTCTCCATATTAACTTGCAACAGCTGTCCTCGACCGTATCTTTAGCAAGTTCGAAAGAGCTTTGTGAATTGTTTATGATTGCCTCGAGGAATGTCATGTCAAGTGGTGTCCTCGTGGGCAACGTTCAGAGCGAACAAGGGAGGTTTTAATTTCATATCCTGAAGCTGAATTGAAATACCAGGAGGGTGTTGGCCTCCCTTAAATTTAAACCAGTTGAAATTTTTTAAGCGTCGAAGGAAATTCATGGAAGCTTTCAGTTTTAACAAGGAAATTTCTCCTGTGAGAGAACTCTGCTCATTTTGCTCTTGCTCTATAGATTCTAACTACTTTATACAATGTATAATCATAAACGATGATTTCTCAATGTTACCTTTACTCTCTTACGATGGTATGACTATCAAAAAAGTGTTTTTTTTTTCCTTTTTTGAAGGGGGCGGAAGATATAATTTAGTATTTTGTAATGAAATAGATATGCATATTCCTTTACGTTTTCAATGTGTCCTTTTATATCTGCTACCTTTGTTACATAAAGATAAATATAAAATAACCTTGAAGAAAAGTCACGTGGTTTTTAATGGAGTCAACCTTACATTTGTTTTAGTTGTAATTTTTGTCAGCTGATTGTGTTATAGTTCGTGTGAACATGACACACATGGAGATAGAGGGATGAAAAATGACCTTTGGAATATATGAACCCAATTGATAAACACCTTCAGGAAATAACAAGTCTCTTTATAGTATAAAAACAAGTCTCTTTATAGTACCACAACCTATTGCCGTCAGTCACAAAGCTCAACCTCTGTATTGAACTTCATCGATCTTTACCAGGCTGGCTTTAGATACATTCGCAGGAAGGAAGGGTGCTGCAAACAGCAAGTTATATTACCAGTCTAGCTCAAAACAGACGCTACCTATATTTTCTTGTCTCGCTTAAAGACACTAAACAACCAACGAACAACGCTAGCACCTCAAGACCACCGACGTTGCTGACTGAATGTAGGCACCAGTAGACAAATTTGTACGCATACAAGTCTCCCGTTGCCGTTAGATGGACTCTCCTCTGCTTGACTTACACTTAATGCCTCTCTCTCTCTCTCTCTCTCTCTCTCTCTCTCTCTCTCTCTCTCTCTCATTATACTTCAAAAGCTTGTATTACCTTCGAAAAGAGAGATGGAAAGACTGGCGTTTACTTTTTGTAGTCAATTGTGTTGCTGATTATAAATTTGGGCTCAATGAAAACCTTTTCATCAACTTTTCGGTCATAACCGCAGCTAAGAATGTGAATATGTCACGAAGATAAAAAAGAATGTATAAGTCTTTGCAAGGCATCTGTAAATTTTTCCGTTCCTCGTTTCCTGTATGTATTCCCGAACGAGTGTCGTAATTCACCTCCGCTGGTCAGATTTTTCTAATGGAAATTTTAAAAAACCACACTGTAGTTATGCCATCCTTAAGCTTTTGTATTGGTCATTTTGTTATGACCTGTTTCATTTGACCTAATTTGTTTTTTACCAATTTCTTTGTTTTTTTTTTTTTTTTTTTTTTTTTTTTTTAAAGATAGTTTGCTTTTTTCTTTTTTTTATCTTTTAGGTGGTTGTCTATATAACTTATTTAAATCGAAATGAGCATGTTTCTCTTTTTTTTCTCCAGTGGTGTTATATTTTTTTTTCATCATTTGGAGGTAGTGAATGAAACTTGGTAAATAGCAGACCGTTTTTACTTGTATTTTTATGGCAGAATTGGAAAATTCCTAAAATTTTACAAGGGACTGGAAAAAGAAGAGAGAGAGAGAGAGAGAGAGAGAGAGAGAGAGAGAGAGCTTATAAAAAAAAAGCTATGGCATCAGTGTAATCTAGATAAATGAGTATAATTTCTTTTTGCATATCGAGGACAAAAAAGGCAAACTTACATTTCCTTAGAAGTTGCTAAACGAATTTCGCATTCCAGGAAAAGATTAATAGGAATAACTGCTCAACGACTTGGTATCATAGACCGGAGACACTTATAGGTCGTAAGAAACGTCACTGCGAGTATTATTAACCACTCTCTATGTTACGGATCGATATTCCGAGTAAAAGTTCTGGGACGTTCGCTCTTCGCGTGCCAGAGAGAGATTCCCGCCCTGCCAGGAAGACTTATCGGAAAAACAAAAGAGGATTCATTAACTTAATGCTGTTGGTGGAGGATCAGATCAACCGTATACCTGATATTTAATTATTCGCGTGGGTCTCTCTCTCTCTCTCTCTCTCTCTCTCTCTCTCTGTCTTCTATATGCTACTAACACTACTTCTGTTTCCAGTAATAATGATGATTTTTATTACACGAAAAGTATTTTTTGATAAATATACTATACTGTTACCAGATGCGGGCGGCCATTCATTTAAAACTTCAAGTAAAAACCGTAGTGGGATTCAATTAATTCACACAAAAAATTTAAATGATTTTAGACATTTTAAAGTCTTTAATTAGCATGTAAATGCGTACTCCATTTTAAATTGCATTCATTGACAGTTTTCTCAGTTCTGTGATTGATGTCCTTTCTTTCTTGGTATTGATTCTGATGCGTGTGAGAGAACAGATTCTACAAGACCTTTTTCTTACAAGTTTTATTCTCTTCTTGCAATTTTTGTTTCATTGCAATTTTTCGTTTCTTTATAATTTTTCTTTTTCCTTGTAACTTTTCTTCTTATAAATTAACTTTTATCTCACATTTTTCCACAATATTTTTCCTTATCATTTTCTTTCCCATGCCATTTCCTTTTTGCCTTGATTTTGTCCTCTTATAATTTTTCTTCTCCCTTATAATCTCTTTTTCACATGTAATTTTCTTTCCTTACAGCTATCCTTTTGCATTGAATTTGTCCTCTTTCCTTCTAAGTTTTCTTTTTTATTTAATTTTTTTTCCTTACCTGTGGTTAATGTTCCTTGAAGTCGGTAGCTGTACTCTAGGGCGAGAGACAAAAGGAAAGAAAAAATAAAGACTGCACAAAGAAAGAGGTTTCAATTCTAGTTATTTTACTTTAAGCTTTTGAAAAGGCTGCATCCATTGCCAGGGTTTTGTTTATGACTAAACAGAAAGCCCCCCCCCCCCCCCCCCCCCCCCCCCAACAACACTATCTCTCTCTCTCTCTCTCTCTCTCTCTCTCTCTCTCTCTCTCTCTCTCTCTCTCTCTGTTTCTTGTTCTCTTTCAACATTTTACACATAAACACACATTTTCCTCTTCTCTTTCTTTTTCGGTCCTCGCTCTGTCTGTATTTGAACACACGCACACACACACGCACGCACACACACATACAAAGACAAACGCATGGCTAACGCTATTATCAATTTCCTGTTATCTACTGACAGAACGACTGAAGATTCTAATGTGTTATAATTAGTACGACCACTGGCTCTCCAGTTTTTCTCAATCAATTGTGTTTCCATTTTCTTAGTGCTCAGGCTGCCTTCAACAGTGAGTGACAGTCTGTGTGTGTGTGTGTGTGTGTGAGAGAGAGAGAGAGAGAGAGAGAGAGAGAGTCGTAGTCTTTCAGTCTTTCATTTGCCTTTACATTTACGATTCGTTTTCATCACTATTCTGTTATTGGAATACAAAAATATATGATTTAATTTTATTTGTCTCAGGATTTTTATGTCTTCTTTATTTAGAATTATATTTATGTAGCCAATGCATTTTGAAATAAGTAATGTTTATATTTACTGACAAAAAAAACCCACTTGAATAAGCAGTTTAACATATCGAAAAATACCATTCGAATTTTATTAATCATCAAAACTCAAATTATCTCTTATTCATTAACGCCATATGACTAACTTAAAAAGGGTTGCCTTGTTTGTGTCGACAACATTTCAATAACAGCCTTTTAATTCATTGTTATTTACCCTCTATTGACGCATGCATTTATGAAATAATTTTTTTTTTCTGCAAAATAGCTCAGCTGTTCTCATAAGGGAAAGCATTCCCATTGCAGCGCAGGATACCTTTTGCTGAATATCCCGATATCCATCTAATTCTCTACTCAATAAATAAACCTGCTTTTGTTACTTTCTCTCCCCAGGTAGATACACCTGTGTAACGCGTTGGTCAAGCGATGCACATGTAAGCTCTTTCGTCTGAGCGCTCACCAGCAATACTGAAAGTGACAACTTTCCTCAAGTAAGTGTGACAAGTTACTCTAGACATTCCTTACGCCAATGTCAATACATCACATCAATCATCATTCCACAATAAATGGCAATTAATAATTTCATTCAGCGTTATTCCAGTAAACGCTGCACAGGCGAATTAAATTATTGAGTAGTTATGACATAAGATTGTCATTGCGTGGTTAGGAATTTGACAAAGGAGTTATCTGGTTTCTCTTGTTTTGAAGGAATATGACGTTAATTCTGTGAGTTTCCATTAGATATTCTCTCTCTCTCTCTCTCCTTTCCTTGGTTTGAAGGAATATGAGGTAGATTTTGTGACCTCTCTCTCTCTCTCTCTCTGTCTCTCTCTCTCTCTCTCTCTCTCTGGATGAATTTCTAATACCAGAATAAAGAAAAACTGATAAATTTATCATTCCGATGAATATCCTGTAAGTAAATTAAGTATTTCCGAAATACCGCCGAGTTGAGCTTTTAGAAAGAGCGAGTGCTTAAATAAACTAGATTATTTAGTAAGTTTCTTAAATGCTTTTTCTTTTAAATGCTTTCGAAATATGATTAATGGCATGAAATAACAGTAATTACTAAACGTAAAATATAAGCGTAGGCCACTCACTGCGAGGCCTGACAATGCTTCCATCCATTTGCAGTAATGGATTCTTTAGCGTCCTTCGTCAGTGAGATACCGAAGCAGTAATATGAAAGCGTCAAAATGAATCCCATATTACATGAAGCTAAGTGACCATGGCTTATTCAATTAAGCAAAATTGTGTCAGCCCACCTGTTTACATTTTAATTGAAATTTCAACCTCAGCAGGTAAAAATTATAGCTTGCAAAACACAAACATATTATATAAAACGTAAATTTATTTAAATTTTTGGGAATGGTTGACGAATGTTATGATTTATTTAAAATGTGTTGTTTCTAGTTTTGTAGCATTAGCATTATTGCCTAATAATCTTTCAAGACATGAAAGGAAATGTAACGAAATGTCATGTTTCGCAAAATCATGATGAAATCATAACTGACTGGAGGCACTTAATGGCAGAAAAGAAATTTAGTTTGAAAGTAACAATTATTATTATTATTATTATTATTATTATTATTATTATTATTATTATTATTATTATTATCAATGATGATACTAGTAGTAGTAGTAGTATTGAAAAAAAGACGCAGTGAGAAATAATATTAATTATTGAGAAAGACAGAAAACTCCTAATATTTTGTTCAGTAATATATATCACAGAGAAATCGTGCAAATTGATAAAAAGGAAGATAAGATTAGATACGTATAATCCAGCAAAACATTGCTAGACATAGCACGAAAAATGTCTGATGGTTCCAACTGAGAGGGAAGTTTTTTTTTTCTTAGTAGACAAAACTCTCATTTATGGGCTATGTAAAATGGCTGAGAATTTCCATTCATCTATCAGCTCTGGAGTAAATTGCTATGTTGGATACTAAAGTTTAGGACACAATGGCTTTCCATTCCGTATTCGTGGGAGGAAGCAATACTGGGAATGGGATGAAAATACGGCAGTTGATTCAGAGAAATAGAGAGTATTGTTTTATAGTAAGTGAATAGCTTCCGCACTCTAGACAGTAAATAGAATTCCCTCCCTCCTTTCTTTCTTGTTTTCTTAGTAATAAAGAAAGAATGATCTCTCATTCTTTGTATGGGAACCACTTTTCTTAATAACTATAAAAATGATTCTCTTTACCTGTATGAGAAAGAATTCAAAGAATTTTTTTTATCAATAGTTAGACCATTTTGCTGCAGTTTATTTTTCTGATACATAAAGAAAAAAATATTCCCTTCCTTCTTCCATTATGAAAATGAATCTCTCTTTCCCTGTACGGAAAAGGAATTTGGGTAATTTTTATTGGTCATATGCAAGGGATGATTTTCGTGAGGAATTCATTTTTCCATCAAAAGTTATTAGCTATTTGTATCTGTTTATATTGACAATATTTCTGGTTATCTTTTCATTTGTCACACTTTTCAACCTCGAAGATGTTTCATTTGGTTCTTTATCTATTATTTATGTATCATGATTTTTATCTATTATTTATGTAGCATGATTTTTTTTTATCTATTATTTATGTATCATGATTTTTTTTATCAATTATTTATGTATTTGTCATGAACGAGACGCATGGACTTGGAACAAAAAGACAAACGCATTCACACGCAAACAACCACACGCAGTATCACAAAAACATGATATTGAAATTAAATACCAATAGATATCAGCCTACGAAGTAACAATGGATAACTACATATACGTATCCTTTGTTTCATGTATGTTACTCGATGTATAATGCATCGTGTTGAATATGAACATGATTGGAATTTGATCCATATCATTGAAGGAATGAAAACCGTCCTACAGAAAGAAGACAGTATGACCCTCCAACCATCGGAGTCATCGAATCTGCCATGGAAGATGACGTTTAAAAGTTATTCACTAAAATGAAAGAAATGAAGAACCAAAATTAACGGACTAATAATAAATAAGTAATCTACGCTTCCAAATATGATTAGTAAGAGTATGAAGACATTCGTACAGAACCATCTTGAATGAAAGCCGACCCCTCCTTGAGACACTGATATTAATTCTGTACTCTAGTGCGCTTATCCCAGCACAAGAGCTAAAGAGATCGCGTCAGTGTGCTGTGCGCCGCTGTCTGTCACGGCGCAACCGTTTTAGATTTATCCCCTGAGGTGTCAAGAAGAAGGATCGTCATGATACCTGTCGCTTATCTCTGCGTCCTGAAGCCTCTTGGATATGCGCTAAGCGTCTGATTCTCGAAGCGTTAGAGCAATCTTACACGTAGGTACTGCTTAGATCATTTTCCTCTCGGGAAAAGTAACTTTTGGGTTTTTCTGCTCACATAGAGGCGTAGATTCTTAATTTATTCTAAAATATTGACGAAATTTGCCAGTTTGAATGAAAATAATGGAAACTGTGATGCGATGTTACTCCTGATTATTGGAATAGGCAATTGTGGAGTAAACATGACGTTGTAAGAATATATTTCACTTGCATTATGTGGAAGTATCTCCGATACTATATCTTTCCCCTGTTTATGAAACAATTCACTTAAAGATGGCAGCTTCATTTCACAGGTACCTTGATTAATTATCTTTGAAATATAAAGACAATGGAATTTCAAGATAGAGAGGTCACAAATAAGTACATAAATGAATAGTGGTGGTACTTCCATTTGTTTCATGATCAGAAATAAAAGATTTTCCCTATTGGAGGCTTATTTATGTGAATACACATGAAGCTATCTTTCTCGACGAAATGAAAATATTTTTCACAATTTATTAATTGACTGATTTATTTATTCTATTTATCTATTCACATTCCTTTTTATTTACACATTTCCTAACTAATTTTCTGCGTTAATGAATGCCATACATCTCGGTTTACATATTTTATTACTAAACAAATTAGACCATGAAAACATACGCTAACACGTGCACTCCCCCCCCCACACACACGCACACACACAGACATGCAAATGCATCTCGACCGAGGATACCGATTCAATAAATCCTGGAAACAGTGCCTGCGGGGGACAAAGAAGTGTGGGGCTGCGCCGTTCGGGAAGGGAAATCTGATCAGTCTTTGTTTGTATCTCTCATAGTTTGCTTGATGTTTTGTTTGGGCATTGCAACTTGGGAAGGGAGTCTTCTGACATGTAACTGTATACACACACACACACACGCACACACACACACATGTTACTGAAAAATGAATGAACCTTACGAACTGGACCAACAGCATATTAAACCACTTTTTTGTTATCGCCAAAAGTTGAGCTCATTTTTCTTTTATTTTTGAAGTATGTCCGCGACTCCTTGATTTTTATGTCTTTGCATCTTTCATATAGCATATTTAGAATGCAAACACTTCATGTCAACAGCTTTTAACAACCTTTATTTATTCATAATAAGAATCCATATCCACAGCTTCACTGACGTTCCTGGATTTGAAAGGCTCCGTGGGTTCGCGCCCCGGCCCAGGTAAGTCTATTATCGAGAAAAAAATTCCCCATCGATTAAGCATATATGAAAATATATTAATTCCAGAGGTAGAGCGAATTAGATATTGAAGGACATTGTAGCTCGATATATATATATATATATATATATATATATATATATATATATATATATATATATATATATATATATATATATATATATATATATATATGCGTATATATATATATATATATATATATATATATATATATATATATATATATATATATATATATATATATATATATATACTCTCATTTGTCTTAATTTAGTTGAATGTTAAGTCGACAACTTTTTTCTTTCTTCCTCTTTTATTTCTTATTTACTCTTTCCGGACAACAGCATGTTAGTCAGGGGCAGTTCATGTACTGATCACATGCAGATCAACCAGCCGGAAGTGTAGGAATGTTTCAAGACACCATCTAAATAAAATTACATTTTGTATTCGTTGGTTTAAAAAAAAAAAAAAGGAAAAAATTGACCGGTTAATCCGAAGTTATTTTCATGAATTATAGGATGCATAATAGTGA
Source organism: Macrobrachium nipponense (assembly GCF_015104395.2). Classification (NCBI taxonomy): domain Eukaryota; kingdom Metazoa; phylum Arthropoda; class Malacostraca; order Decapoda; family Palaemonidae; genus Macrobrachium; species Macrobrachium nipponense. The sequence continues at coordinate 71,032,938 of NC_061109.1, forward strand.
TTTTCAATAGAATAAAAGCCCAAATTTAATAAATACGTGATTTAAATATTTTGTTACCTTTTTATAAGATTAAAAATCTGTAAGATAAATTCTAAATGCACGTGCATCACACAATGAAAATACTTTAGAAACACTCTAACTTATTTATAACAGCCCAAAATAAATGTACATTGACATTACAAACGAGAACATCACAAAAGAAACATTACAAAATACAGAAAATCCGGCGAATTCCACATCAATTTCTCAGAGGCGGAATGTTTTCGTGATAACCTTTCTCTTCCATTCTGTAAATGCAGCCATGAACATTTATGCGGAGAAGAATCCTTTACGAAAACGTCACACAGACATTTACCGTCAGACGGTCAGGCAAACAAACAAAAGCTTGCATAATGTCAACATACTGTTGTTTTTTTTAACGTTTGTACAAACGGTCATTTAAGTGTTTCTTTTCGATGCTAGTTACTCGAAATCAGTAATAAAAGAATGGCAATTTGTTTACTTGAATAAATGTGGAACTGCTCTTCTGAATGAGAAGTAACGACGTGAAAATGGAATACCAAAATTGACCACAGTGATCAACATTTACAAGCGAGAAGTGACTGACAAAGATGCATCGAGAATTCACAGTGCATTTATTAAAGAGGACACCTGTAGGACCCTATAGCCAGGTAGTAATCATCAGCAACCCGCCAATCAGTATTAACAGGAAACCCACTTGTTCATTTCATTCATAAGGTTATGAAATTTATTCCTAACCTTTTGATAAGAACAAGTGAAACCTATATCATAAACATTGCTTGCTCAAAAAAGAAAAAGAAAATTCATGCCAAAACCACTTCAAATATTATTTTTCAAATTTATAGACCAAATAACGAATGGATTGTTGGATCGTAATTTATTATTATTCTCTCTCTCTCTCTCTCTCTCTCTCTCTCTCTCTCTCTCTCTCTCATTTAACGTGTAACATGCGAAATCCAAACATACCTATTCCCGCTAAATCTTCGTGACCAAATCCTTTTGATATTTACGATGAAAAACGTTTACCTGTTCACCTGACACTGATCCTTCCTCAAGCAGATTATATCTCCCCACTCACGTCTCCTTTGTTCGAGATTCGTTTCTATTAAGTGTAGGTTCGTAAGATTATACGCTGGACGGTAGCACGCAATGTTTCTTTGAAAACGGAAAGATGCAATCCAAACGCCGATGACGTTAACGTGAGTTGGTCTTTGCTTTTTGTAATAGAAGGACTGCACAATCTCGCTGTAGCAATTACATGTCATTTCTTAACAAATATCGGAAGCTGCGTGCAAAATGTGAATGAAGCCATCGGATATTATTCGTATCATTCCGGGTAGTGCGAGCCTTGCTATCCATTCATTTGAAGTCTGCTACGGGAATAACTGCTGCCTGAAGCAGTCACGTTCAGCATTTTGTTCTGTCCTATACTTTAGTTTCCCTCATTTTCTCATTTTCGTCTTGAAATTATGATTATTTGCTTCCTCTCTCTACTGGACCAAGATCACAGCTTTTAATGTATATTTCTTCCATATTCTTTTCAAGTCCACCTTCTGTTAGACCGATTACCATTCTGCGAATTCTGCGTTGGGAATCGCAATTAGATATGTGATTTTCTTTCTTTTGTAGGTTTTCCTTTAAAATTACAGTTGTTGAAATTTCAGATCCATTTTTTCATAAGCAATTATGTCCTGCAATAACAGAAAACTATTAAAGCTATATTTTCCCGGCTTAATAACTATCAGATTACTTGTCTCTGTAGGTTCCTATAAAGACATGAACAATGCTAGTTTCTGATTCTTAACCTGATTCATTTTAATTTGTTTCACTTTGCTTTTGAACGTTTTTATTATTTATTTTATTATTTTAATTTATTTTGCAATCCTCTCTCTCTCTCTCTCTCTCTCTCTCTCTCTCTCTCTCTCTCTCTCTCTCTCTCTCTCTCTCTCTCTGATTAAGGACCTTCCTTTAATTACCTTTGTACAATTAAGCAATCATGTTATGTTAGCTTTGTTAATTAAATTCCCTTCTGAAAGGAAATACAAGGTAATTACTGGCAGTATTTTTTACGTAAAGCCCTGTTGTGCAAACATCTCATTTCCAGTTTCTTTAAGAATTAGAAAAAATGAATAAGAACTCTTAATCCATTTCATTACACAAAATAAAAAGGGAAAGTAATTTCAGTCGTTTGGTTTTGTATTCAAATACGGCTTGGTTCTAGGTACTGGAATATACCTTTAGGTGTTGTTATAGCATAAAGAAAAAGAACATCCGTTTTTTTCTTTCATTTCCTTGGTTAGCAGGAAAGGAGATCTCGTAAAAAACGCAGTTTATTATCATACCTTTAAATTGGTCAATAATTCTTAGTCGATGAAATCATTGTTATTTTGTTACTTCAGCTAACGAGAAAGGGATGTACACAGAATATGCACAAAGTTGTTATGCCAATCCAATGCACTTAAAATTCTGATACTATATGAGATCTTGTAATGGTACGAGGTAAAATAAAACATTAATTTCGATTTTTTACCTTCATAGTTTTATATTTGTATAACATAATAGCCATGTTCTGTTAAAGTTAATGATGGAACCTTTTCATGTTTTGTTCTTCAAAGAAATTCTCTTGCCTTGCTTTTTATGCTAATTACACATTTTTGTCAACCCGCTGTGAGGTTTGTGAACGTTTAAGGTAGCAATTACAATTGTGTATTCCCCGTGCGGCTATTTGTGTTTTGCATGGTATTTTTAACCCCACAACACAATAATCCTGAGCTCTGGATACACCGACCCTGTTACCCAATCAGACTCTTGTAATCGGATTCTCTTAAGACCTCAACAGTAATCAAATGTTGTAGTCTGCCCTGTGCCGAAGTATTTAAAGCTTTTTGAACTGAACCTCACAATGCTTGTCAAAATGAACTTATTATCCTCCACATTCTCTGTCTTTTTCAGAGAGAGAGAGAGAGAGAGAGAGAGAGAGAGAGAGAGAGAGAGAGAGTGAGAGAGATAGTCAGTGGATGTCTATTCTTGAATAGCAAACATAAGTAGTAAATGAACAATAATGTTTGACTGCTGACAAATCCACGAAGCATTTATTCATATTTCTAAATAGTACACTAACAATTAAACATCCAAAACGATATAGAAAAATAAAAGTGATAATAAACAAGCAAGAGAGAGAGAGAGAGAGAGAGAGAGAGAGAGAGAGAGAGAGAGAGAGAGAGAATGTTCTTTGATGTTCCGGTGTAGTATTTATATATCAGAGGGCTAATTGCTCTAACATCCATAATATTCCCAAGGCCCAGTATATTTATATAAGAAGTTTTTACCTGTTTATTTTAGCTTATTCCCTTTACCCGTAAAGGAAATCACTGACTTAAATCTCTAAACCCAATTAACGTAAGCAAATATCCAGTAATAAAAAATATCTTCAGTCTCAACGTTTCCATAGCTGTAACTAGATGATTTCATTTGATAATTTTCCTCATTTATCGTAAGCGTTTTCCGAGAGAACAAGAGAGCATGCATCAATGGATATGCGTTTGTATATAACTATAACATACATATAACATATATCATATATATAATAATATATATATATATAATTATATTGTATTATTTATATATATGTGTGTGTGTGTGTGTGTGTGTGTGTGTGTGTGTATACATATAATGCGTATATATATATATATATATATATATATATATATGCATATAAAATATATTTATCTTCATTCCTGTTTTTATATTTTACTAGTCAGTGTCTTTCTTCCCACCATTATCCCAACATTAAAGGGTCGGCTGCCTGATGCGCCTTCTCTACTGTTTCTATAAAGGCATCAACCTCCACCAACCTCTTCTCTCCATATCTTCCTTCACTTTATCTCGCCATCTAATCCTCTGTCTCCCTCTCAATCTTCTTCCTCTAACAGGTTCCTCCATAGGTCTCTTCACTCACTCCTCGTCACCCACCCTCAACACATGCCCATACCATCTCAATCGTGACTCTCTTATCACCACTGTAATCTTTACTTAGCCTGCCCTTCTTATTTCATCACTTTTAAATCTCTCAAGTAGCGATATTCCCATAGTTCACCTCAGCATTCTCATCTCTGTTCTCTCAAGCTTTACTTCCTCTTTTCTTCTTAGAGTCCATGTTTCTGCTTCATACTTTAACACTGGTCTTACCACTGCGTTATAGATCTTGACTTTTAGCTTGATTGGCATTTTCTTATCACATGCTACTCCAGCTACCTCTCTCTACTTCCCCTATGCAGCTTTTATCCTACTATCAACTTGAGCTTCACATCTTCCCTCTTGGCTTGAAGTAGATCCTAAGTATTTAAACTTTTCTGCCTTTTTTATAACCGAGCCTCTTCTTTCTTGCATTACTATTCAGTCTCTATCTTCCCTATTCCTCAGTAAAACCTCTGTTTTATTCGCATTCACCTTTACGCCACCCATCTCTAAAGACCCCTGCCACTCTCCAATCCTTTTCAAGTCAGTGTAGCAAACGCCGAACTTGGATACATCTTGTGTGGGACTGTTAAACAAAAAAACTTGCAGTATTTGGTTAAACTTATGGAAGTATTGACTTTCCACCTGTTAATTATTCTTAGTTGCTTGCGAATTATTACATAAAGTGTTAAACGAATGCTTTGGCTCATGTGTCTTATGAATATATTTTTTTTATTTCTTGAGGAATGAAAATGCAACGTGCAAGAACTTGAATTACTGTTTCTATCTAAATTAATCAAAAAGAGGGTTTAGTAATGCATGAGATCTCCATTAAAAAATTTCAACAATTCCAAGAAAATCAGCATCTCTCTCTTTTACTTATCTTTAATTTCGTAGATGAACTAATGGGTACTTTATAAAGAATTAAGTTCACCTTGGAATGAAAGTCAATTAATGTCTGTCTGTTACTGTGATCGTGATAAGCTGGGGCACCTTTACCCGCTTTGACTTATGCATATATATATATATATATATATATATATATATATATATATATATATATATATATATATATATATATATATATATATATATATATATATATATATATATATATATATATGTATATATATATATATATATATTATCTATATAAATATAGATATATATATATATATATATATATATATATATATATATATATATATATATATATATATATATATATATATAAATAAAGGTTTTTTGCCACGAAGGAAAAAATGAAAAAGCGAGATAGCCAAGTACTTTCGGTACTTGGCGGTATCTCGCTTTTTCATTTTTTCCTTCGTGGCAAAAAACTTTTATTTATACATAGCATCACGTTTTATATACATCGTGATCAAGTTATTCATATTTGTATATATATATATATATATATATATGTATATATATATATATATATATATATATCTATTTATATATAAATAAATGAAGGTTTTTTGCCACGAAGGAAAAAATGAAAAAGCGAGATAGCCAAGTACTTTCGGTCCTGTTCGGACCCTTTACTGAGGCAAACTGATTTTACAGAGAACAACATAGTCAAAAGAAGGCTTAATATACAAACTGACACTACAAGATTAGCAATAAGGGCAATTTTCACTCTACAGAAAGGAGGAGCCGCCTGAGGGTAGCCACACCTTGAAGGATACACGCAGTAAACAAGTGATTCTTCCAGAAAACAGTACATTTTGAAAAAACACGGGAGCATATACAATTTAATATCATGAATTTTTACACAAATTTTCCCCCAAAAATTATTATTAATGAAAAGACGAAAGAAAATATAAATATATATATATATCGAGCAAGAGAAAGAGAGAAAATATCGAACCTAGAGAGAGAGAGAGAGAGAGAGAGAAGAGAGAGAGATAGAGAGAGGGAGAGAGAGAGAGAGAGAGAGATAGAGAGAAGGAGAGAGAGAGAGAGAGAATAATAACTATATACATGTGGGACTAATTTATTA